>NW_003805462.1:471448-760553 GCF_000255335.2 Galendromus occidentalis
GTCCCCTTGGTGAATATAGCGTGTTGTCATCCGAAGACGGAGTACCTAGCGCTCTCTGCGTGCCGCATTCGCCATTCTTCTCGAAGACTCTCTGCTCAGCCAAGTTCTTGTAGCAAGGCATCGATTGAGACGTCGGTCGCCAGATGAAGCTCTGATTGATCGCTTAGTTCCTAGTGTGATTTCTAGACTATGCCTATTTCTCTCTTCGTCATTTTCGTCGTCTCTTTTTCTTCTGCTGTGGCTGACTTCGGCAGGCGACGAATAACTGCATTCTCGGATGCTCTTCGTACACAAGGAACTTGCCGCAAGCATTCGCCCGCTAATAAATACGAAAACAGGGCAACGTCCTGCTCCCAGGGATGACCTGTGATGAGGGTTACTTCAAGGACAATATCCCAGATCGCTGGTCAGCAAGTCCGTTGGTCCAGCGGAACGAGATGGAGGCTCTGATACAATCAAGGGAGATTTGTACGTTCTAGACGGTACTCTTCTGCTAGGTTTTGAAGCGGAACGTTCTTGGCGAGGCATAATTCTATCGATTCCGAGTCGGGGGGACGTATCGTCTTCTCCAGGAGCGGATCCAGCTTTTTTTCTTGGGGGGGGTCCAAGTCATATTTTCAGGGGGGAAAGAGCCGAAAATGATGACGCGCCACCTCGCGGCTCATGCTTTTGTATAGGGATCGAAGATTCTTGGGGGGGGCCATGGCCCCCTGGCCCCCCCTCTGGATCCGCCACTGGTCTTCTCAGAGAGGTGATCCCTAACGCGCATCTTTGTCGTAAGCTGACGCACGGAGCGAGCGAGCCAGCCAGCCAGCGGCGGAGCGACTGAGTGGCTGCTTCGGAGCGGGGAACGCTCGGGGCGTAACTCCGGTCGTCTCAGAAAAGTTTTCTGCTTGTAGTTTTTGCTTGAAATTCTTCCCAGAGGAATAAAGTAATTTACGAGAACGGAGAAAGGGTCGGCCATTCGTCTCCGTCAAGAAGCTACGTCAGGCTCCACGGGAGAGGCGATCATACATTTCTCCCGCTAGCAAATGAATCAACTTGAGACGAGGAACGGAGAAACTTTTGAAATTTTCAAGCCCAGCCTCTCCCTTCTTCCGGAAGGGGAGACGAAAACTGAAGGAACAGAGTATCGGAGAGCTCGAAGGGTTGCCCTCGATGCAGAGTTCTGGGGTCATTCGGGAAGATTTTCCATGCAGTCCGGGGCAACCGATGGAAATGACAAGCCTAGCAGAATTCGAAATCCTCAAGAAATACCGATCCACCGATGGATGTACGTAACAGTCGCTCGCAGCCGTGTGCAGATAATCGGGAAGCTCAGGCGGGTCATCGCAAACGAGCGAAGCGTGTTAATTTTGATTGATTTCCGCTCCTGATAGATGAGCTCCCCCGTTCGTTACGGCAACGAGGAGTTTGTCGTCCAGAATTTATTCGTCCGCCGTCTATTCCCTGTACTGTGTGCGGAGAGTCCGTCAATAAGGTAGGAGAGATAATATCGATTTTTTTTTCCAGCTCGGTCTCCATGGCATCGGCAATAATTGCGTTCACGAGAGCTACATGCGGTCTCGGCACGAAATGACGTTCTGCGAGCAGTAGGTATCGTGGGGGTCACGATCACTCCTAGATTCCCAAAACGTTCCACCCTTCTTCGTTTGCCTCACCAGGATTCAGCCCTGGTCTCGGTGCATCGAGAATCATCGGTAGATTTTGAGCTCACCGTGCGACTTGTTCGAAGAACTTTCCATAGGAACACGGATCACGTTTGGGCTAGGTGGATCTTTTTTGATTCGAGCTGGGCCGACCTCACTAAATACTAGTTGGACACCAATGAGATCAAGCCATGCTGCCAGCCTGTGAAACAGGCAGTTGCCAAGGGGCGGGCAAAGTTGAGACTGGGATTGGCTGAATGGTTAATGTAATCGGAATTGAGTGCTACAACTGACCATCGCTGAGCTGAGTGAATGATTGATTGGGCGAATAGTTGAGCGAGACCATCGGGTTATGACAGTGGGCATCCCGTGTCGAGTACTCGTATTCTCGTTTTTCCGTAATCTATTCGTACTTGCGACCACAACGGCTCTCCTTGAGTTCCTCCGGTCCCGCCGTGCGTATTTCCGATTCGCGTAGGTATCATGAGGTGCGACCCGGATCGATCGATTGGATCGCGAGTCATTGGATTTTGAAGCAAAAGAGTCTTGTCACTACTATTGCTCGCGTTACTGAAGAGCGGAGGACCTAGAGGTTGCTTCGAATTCGCGAGAGCATCTATGACGCTCGATTCGAACATCGAAAACGAAAGAAAAACCAACCTAGGGAAACGTTGCTTCCTTGGACCGGCTCAAGGTTAGCTAAAAACACAATCGGCGAAACACGAAAGCTCCCCAAATGAGGCACGGAGTGAGAAGTTGTGTAGACTCCTCCCCAGAATCAAACCAATGCCAGAGACGGTTCGGAACCCGCCGTTTCACAGATGCTGCCGATTTCACATGTACGAGAGTTCGTAGATGGCCATGTCTCGGGTGTAGTCTGATAGAGGACTACTGCAGCAGCTCGGTGGTGCTTCGTGAGACATTTAAGGTGCTTGATGATTCGACACTATCCAGAGGAGGCTAGCATTTTCAGTGAGAAGGGTTCGACGACATAGGGTCTGGGGAGCGGGGGGAGGTTCGATGTCTAATGCCTTATATTCTCTGATAGAGGACAGTGCCCTATTTACGGGGGTTTTTGAGGATGGATGAGATGGACGGACAGTCCCCCATGAACGGGCACTTCTGAGGAGAGGAATTCTGGTGAGATTGTCGCAGACAGCGAAAAATTCTCCTGCGGCTTCGTTTGTGTGATCATTGAGTATCCTGAAAATACTCGTTTGATACTACATATGGTGTGCCGGTATGACAACTGAACTCGCTCTTCTCATTGGTATCGGGAAGACGTAAAGGGGCAGTCTATAATGAAGGCGCACGTTTTGAAGGGTCGGAGGAACGACGGACAGGCCCCCGAACGCATCAATTTCCCGCCAGAGAAACGACTCTCGGACGTCTCAATCGGATTCCATTTCAATAAGAGGCAACAGTGAGCCGACGCCGCGCTTCTTTAGCTCTTGTAGTCAGGATTCGCTTCCTGAAGCCCGGTGGGGACCCTCCCTTAATCCGGCATTCCGTGGTTTCCCACGAAATCCACCAATGTAGAGATCGAATTCACGAATGTGGAGATCGAATCCGTCGATGTGAAGATCGAATCCACGAATGGGAGGATCGAGCCTACGAGGGTGGAGATCGAACGAAATCCGAATTCCGTGATTTTCCGGGAAATGTGGACGAAATCCGAATTTCGCGATTTTCCACGGAATTCGAAGATTCAATGATACCATAGGGGAATCTCCCAATGCTTGGAAAAAGCTGTCGACCTATTTGTCCAAAGTCGAGAAGAAAGTCGCTCTTCCACTGCGCAGAATCTTAGAGGAGGAGCTCACGTCGGTCGCAAAGGAGGCGACTCACCTGTCGCCTCCGCAAGGTTCTCTGGAGCTCTGGCATCGAACTGCTATTCGGGAATGCGATCTCTATGAGCGTGACAATGGTCGGGCTTCTCCCTAAATTATCATTTCCGTTCCTTATGGTCGAAACACTCTCTGGTGGCGTATTAATGCCGAGAACTGATGTTATCGTAGGTCTGGTTCACATATCTGCGGGTTTTAGCATGGCTTCCAGCTCCTCATAGTATGAGGGTTGGGGAAAATTGAGGCCATCATTGAGGCTCCCGACTGTATCGAGTCGTGCAAAGATTTCCAACGGGTAGGAGTGGTATCTCAGGCATATGTAGGTAGCGTCGAGCAAAAGGTGGATCGTGAAGACCTAGTCCGAAAATCTCCAAAGGAACCCCATCTTCAAGCTGCTAATCTTCCGCGGGAGGGAATATCCATTCGACTCTTCTGGTCACCACTGTAGGATCCGGCGGTCGGGCTGATGAAAATGATCTCCGGAGTCTTCGGTCGAAGAGCGCGAGACTCGGGAGTCGCGCCTCGCGTATGAACTTCCCCGATGGCTGACCGTTGCAAATCTGATCGTTCAACCGTGACACGTCCGAGAATCGTTCACTTGGAAGCAACGACTCCGTTCTTGGAGATCGAATTCTATGAGATCCTTTCCCTCATGCTCGTGTTTCATTCGACGCGACCCATATAGGTATAGTGAAGCACCAAGCTCCGTCCGTCCGACACTTAAGGTAGAGCAGTTGGTTTCCTGATTCCCGGAGTTGATGAAGCCGTGCGATAGAATACAATACCAGTTTTGTGCTTTCGAGTGCTGATTGTGGCTTCGCAAGTACAACCTCGCCGCGCGTGATCACCGGAAAATCGTCTCGCCTGGCCTCGATTGGTGCGCGAAGTATTCCAACTCGCGCGGCCGCAGTTCCTCCAGATGACAACATTCTCAGCGTCTCTTGCGAAGGCCTGGCGAGACCTGGATAAGAGGGGATCTAGACTCACTCTTTGGAGCTCAATTACTCATTGAGCTAGCGCATAGAGAGGGTCCGCAAACACTCCAGGTCATCCCTCAAAGCATAGGCATCTGAGCTTCCGCCAAGGGAATCGACTTATTGGTTTCTTCAGAAATATGGCCGGCTATTGGGTATAGATGCTTTTCGAATGCTCCGCGAGAGCGAGGTCATTCCTCCTGCCTCATTCGAGGCCTCTCATGTATTCTCATTCTCGGGTATGTGATACATAATTTCCGAAGACAGTCTCCGCCGAGAGGGATGCAACTGAGAAAGGCGCGCATATTCTGCCCATCGCCTTCTGGATGTTCCTGAGCTGATAATAAGAGCCGGAACGGGCTTCTCTGAGAGCGGGGTGAGGGCGGCCAAACGTCGTTGTCGCAATTCGGAATCCATTGGAATATCTATCAGTGGAGATGCTTGAAATGAACTCTATTGATCAATGCCCAGATGAAAACCGTGAATCGCAGGATGACGATCCCCATACTGCGAAAGTCGTCCCGGTTACATCTAATGATGATGGTCCGAGCAGAGCAGGTGCGGGAGGGGAATTCGCCGTGGACAGAAGTCTCAGCACCCTTCTGATAGTCCTGATTACGGGCTTGATGTTACTTGGCCTTGTTGCTGCGTTTTTAATCCACGAAAATTCGACGGCGGGGTGGGTTAATCGCCGACCTCGATATCGATACCAAGATGTGCTTGTGATGTTCTCTAATGGACGTATTCATATCTTGACAGCGATTGGGCAGTTATATTCACGAAAGGGGAGCAGGATACGAATCCAAAGTTTTTCGTGATCCGTTTCACAGGACCATTAGACAGACTGCTCGTAGCGGAGTCAATCGAGGGTGACGTTTCTGAAACACTGTGGACAGCGCCGGGGGATTCCGAAAAGCTGAGGTATTCTTTCAAGCCCCCTTCCGCGGGGAAGCTTGCGCGGTCCTATCCGATGCGGCGAACACCGCTCCATTTCCCGCACTCAAACTTCATTGCCTCCAGACCAGCTTTGGATAGAGCCTACGGGATTGTTCCGAGCTCGAGGCACAGAGCAACGCCCTTGAAATTCATCACTTCAGTAGCGTTCGACGAGGAATTGGCGAGGGAAACCGATAAACTCTTCCAGAGATCCAAGTTTCTATACAATCAGTCCGCTGTTTCTTTCAAAACGCCACAGGAGCGAGGTAAGTCCGTGTTCTATCGTCAAACCGATTTATTACCTTTTATGAATACACGACCTCTGAACGATACGTCCTAAAATCATCTAGCGTACTTCACATGGTTGAGCTTGGCGAGCTACCTCAAGTGGGACAATGAGTCCCACTACAGATCAGCTGTTGTTGACTTCGACGGCCGGGAAGTAATCGCAGCTTATCATTCGGGAAGAGAAGAGGAAGAGCTGAGAGGAGATAGAGCCAATCCCCGACGGATGTATGAAATGGGAAACTTCCTGACCATCTCCAGGCCTTTGACTTGGAGTCTGCTGCTCAGCGTTTCAGGAAAGCAGGCATTCTTCAATTGGGCGACGTCGTGCTTCAACAAGAAAACAGACAAGTTTCTCGATTTCGTAGATCCGACGATTGTGGAGCAGCTGAGAGGAACTTTCAATCAATCATATCCGGCTTGTCGAATCGCTACATGGGATTTGATAGATATGAAGATCTCCAACAAGACTTATCTAGACTTTGATTTCCCTATTCCCTTGAGAAAGAGCTACTTCATCAATCGCGGCGGGGCTCTCGGCGCGGCACAGGAGATAGCGAGGAAAGATCAGCCCTGGACCGAGAAACTCTTCGTTGGGGCTGCTTATGAAGGTGAGTCCCCCTTTCTAACCTCCAAGTATTCCGACTCCGTGCAGGGATCTAGGGTGCTCGTCTAATAGTTCTGATAATCATACTCATATCAGGCACACTCATACCGATGCACCTTCCGAGGAATTCTCGTTCCGTATCGATTCCTTATCCTCCAGCATCACACTAATACGATTTTTCCCAGCTTGCGGCGGAAACGCGGTGGAAGAGGATTTCGTCTGTGCCGAGTATGTTCTCCTGTATTTCCTATCCCAATTATGGCAAAGTGCAGAGGAACTACATGTCAGTACGAGCATTCTCACCCCGTCTGAACATCCATGAAACTTTTCGAAGCCTATCTTCGCTGAAGGATCTGAATGTGATCTTTTATTAAGATTATTGACGACGCTGGCGGCCAGAACATAAGTTGGATTCACGGAGCAGCGTGGTGGGAAGTCGTCGCGAACAAACGAAAACCCCGAGCATGGCTATCGTAGCCGTCGCTGCTCGTTGCGAGAGGTTCTTCATGGAAATAACTCGAGGAATAAAGCCCGATTTCGATAATGCGGAGAACATCAGGCGACCTGAGATTTCTTCTTCGCCTCAAGGCTTGTCTCTTGATAGAAGTAGCACCACCTTGGCACTCGAAACACGTAGCATGAGAGCAGATGAAAGACGAGGATGGAAGCTCGGGGGAAAAGCGAAGGAAAGGTGCCGGAGGAATTTTGCCGCGGGAGAAATGTGGGTTCGCATCCTGGCGAGGCTGGTTCCCAGGAAAGACCCGACGATATCTCTCAGAATCCCGCCACCGGCCAAAGAGGAGCCGAGTACTGATTAAACTCCCGACCCTGCGTCGCCTCGATTGAAGCATGGTAGAAGACTGTGAAGAGATCCGTGAAGGTCCCGATCGATGAGGATCGAACTTTTCCCGGGCTAATACTGAACTTGATGCAGGATCACAGCTCGCAGATTCGTTCGCGACGGTGACCCGGTTCAGATTCCGGAAGGCATACATCATCGTATGTGCCAATAGAGTGTATCGGTGAATTCTCCACGCTTTCGAGTGGCAATCCTCGTGCTCATGATGGTGAGCTCGAACAGCCATTTTTTTTTAGAAGCTTGAATTTCTCTTGGATACAGCTTCCCCCGAACCGGGAAGTCAGCGCGCTCGGAGACACAAAGAATTTTTCTATAAGGCAAGTATTAGTGTTGCATAGATGCATACAATGATACATTTCTTTGTATATTATATTGTAGAAACAGCGGAGACTTTCCGCGTGCCGTCTCATGTTACTTTCCTAGCGACGAGCTGAGATACGACTCACTCAAGCGTTTGAATCACAGTCGTACCACTTGAGGAATTCTTCGATCTTTGCCTTTGGCGAATTCGTCCACGATTTGATTTGGAAGTTCTCAGCTCTCGGTCAGATGTCGATGACGGATATCAGCTGGGGCATCACCAATCATGAAAGAGGAAACCCCCGTTTCGAAGTTGCGTGCGTGTACATAGTGCGTCCAAGCGCATGTGCGCGATCAAGTCTTTCTCGTGACCTCGAGAAATTCAACCCGGCATGATCGACAGCAGCAGTCTGAATGCTCCGAAACCGATGGAACATATGATCGGAAAATTTTAAGGAAGCTCTGCTTCCCGACTTCAGAGGCTTGGGAAGGTATAGCTTGCAAAGCTTCCCGCTGGCGCCGCCACTGAGCTCGAAGCATGCGGAGAAGCTCTTCCGGTGATGGAAGTCTCACTCGGATTACATTCAGACAGAAGTAATAACATAGCTATAGCTATCGAAGCGACGGATGGTAAACGTCTGACCGAACCAGCGACGTGATCTTGAACGAGCAGGGTACTGGACAAGACAAAAACACTGAAGAGGAAAAGTCGAACTACGGTCAGACTCTTCCACGGTCAGACATGACTAAATCATGGTACAGGTGGATGTGATGCCACCATGATATGAAGCTTTATTGACAGCGAACGATATGAACGCTGCATCGAGCAGTCTGAAGGGATAAGTAGAGCTCCAAAGTCTTTTGGACTCCGATGCCCTTAAGGACAGGAAAAACTTTTAGACACTGCCCCGCGCGGTGTGGTGATTTTTCCTCGTAAAACAAGTCAAACTGCTAGGTCACTGAAATTCCGATGTTTTTTCCACAAAGCTTCCATCCAAGCGACTCCATGGATGTAATTTATCGTTTGGCCCCTGATCTCCTCGATGAACTGCAAGAGTCAGCAAGCGATGATGAGCCCGTCCTTTTAAGCAGGTCGACATCTGATCGAAGATGCACTGTGCGCAGCAAGGTCAAATCGATTCACTTACGAACAGCGTCGAGTTCAATCTCTCCATGTCTAAAATGTGATACAGAAGAGAATATTCGGCACAACGGAATTCTTTCGACTTCCGGAAGAGGCTGCAGGCTAGAAGAAATCAAGAGATCGAAGGGAGGTGTCTCCCCTGAGCGATCATGATGCGGCACCTGTTTGTGCCGCCGAAACAATGCAGAACTCATATCTGCAACTCTCTTGAGCATACTTACATTTTTCGGCCGCCTCCAGGAAGGATTCCCTACTCAGGCCCCTCTCTGCTCTGACGAGCGACCTTCCAACTGCGAAACCTCCGATTCGTTGAATAAAATATGTCCGACGGTAGCTCCGCGGGAAATCAAGGAAGAGATAGTCCCCATAAGGGAGCAAATTGGCGGTGGCCTCTGCGCATCCGGAGAATGACGGCGTCCGTTCCCCCGGTTGCACCTCAACGCGCACAAAGCCGAAATCGAGGGTCGAATTTGTTTTATGGTGGAAGCATGCCTTGATCCACTCTTCTCTGCTCTCTCGGTCTTTATTCAGAAGCTTTTCCCAGCTGAGAGCAATGGATGGCGCGAAAAAACACTTTCCGTAATTCCACGGTCGATCGGCGTACAGCGTGTAGTTAACGCAGTCATTCCCAGCCACTGCGGTCGACCGATAAGCTCTATAGAGAATCGTACCGTCGAAATCGATCACCCCCGTCTCATCGATTGATTCCGGCTCCCATTTCAAGAGGCTCGCGACGCTGAGCCAGGTGAGATACCCTGCGTTATCAGAGCAACTTATCACCGTTTGCAAGGGTTGCGGCACGAATCAGGCTCTCGAGCAGAATAATCTTATCACCGACCTCGAACTCTCATATCAATCGAAGTCACTGGTTCATCGACTCTGAGGAATCTGCTCTTTGCCAAGGCTTCCCCAACGGCCCCCTGCGAAGCCTGATCCGGGGTAGTGAGGACTTTCAGCGGCGTGTCCTTATGCCGACATAGGGGTATGATTTCGTAGGCTCTCTGGATAGCGGGCCTGGAAGGGATTTGGATTACAGGTGTCCGCCATCCGCCATGATCAAAAACAATGATGATTGTCTGCAGAGGGGGGAGGGGAGGGGTTGGACGCTCGTACATGAGCCAGGCACCATTTTCCCCCTCGGAAGAGGGGGCGGACTCGAAGCCCACCTCTACGGTCTGGGTTACCGCGAAGCTTTCCTTGAACGTTACAGCGTATAAGGTCAGAATCCGATCCTCCGATTTCTCAAGTATGATCACGAAATCCCTGCAAACGTACACCGATGGGCGCACCGTGTTCGAGTCCATCTCTCGACTCGATTCATCGAAGATACTTCTACTCACCCCTCCATGGGACAATCGACAGTGTCATTCGGCTCCCAGAACCTGCTCACAGCTCCAGCGGTCAAGATCAGCAACAATGTCAACGAAATTAGGTGAATCAAACAGGGGAACTCTTCGCATATTCGAAGTGCTCCCGAGAATTCAGAGCTGTCCCGTGTTCCGAGAGAGCGCTGGGAGGAAACGTCAGACGTCGCTTCTGGCTGCGGGAGGAAAGATTTTTCGTCCAGCATCAACTTCGATGACACGCGACAGACGGGATCTCTGTTTCGAGCGGTGATCGCCCCCAGAAAGTATCATATCCAGACACGGCGAGAGATGCAGTGATCAGGTCCGTGTCAGGATCTCGTGAATGAACTTCGTCTTCTCGTCTATCATCAAACATTTGGATTTGGATGAATGACACCGACATTCTTTGATCTGACGCAGAAACGCTTCCTCACGCACCTCTCGAATGCCAATAATTAGTACGACTTATTTTCTTTAAGACCTCCAAGAGCACCATCAAAAAGGAGATGATCCGGAATAAATTATTTTCTCCGATCCGGACTCCGGCTTCCAGATAGCGCGAATCCGACGAGGAGAGCGATGTCTCCCCACTCCCCACATGTCTTGCAGCAAGTCCCTTAGAAGTCTCACAAAAAAGGACACGGTAGGTACTCATTCTCGAAGCAGGACAAACAAGGACATTCGGGGTGTACATTACTCGGATAAGTTTTTTCTGTAAATCATGGGACGCGTTCGTTGAAAGTCAGGATCATTCTTTTCGCATCTCGCGAATTGGCACTCGATTACGTGCACGGTGCAAACCACAGCGGCTCTACTATTTCGGCGCTTGCACCCAAGCTTCGCAGACTGCTGAGGATTACTGACTGGCTGACTGGATCAAGCACTGTTTATCGGTGGTGGAAAAAATTGACAGACGAAACGATTCTGCTTCTTTGGGGCGATTATCTCCAATCGATGGAAGGAACGTTCGCGAGCAGCCCCTATCATAACCCGAGGTCCCTCCCGCGATCCCGAATTGCGAATTCATGCACTCCGAACTCGAACTCAGCTCTTTCTTCGACTCCCGGGTGTCTCTCGATTGGACCTGAAATTCTTTTTGTACGGCTGTGCGATTGTACGGCTTTTTTGTACGATCGTACTTTTGTACGATTTGTACGTATGTTTAGTCGAAGGAGAACCCGTAGTAGAACTTAGACATGAAATTCGGTTTGAACGCTGCAACGCATCCTACGGCGTACTCCCGTACGCTTGTACGTATGCTTGTGATAACGATCGTACAATCGTAGGTATGCTTAGTCTATTGGAGGAACGTAGGAGAAGTACGCGGAGTGAAATTTTACTCATTGAGAGTCTGAGCGGAATGGGGCGGTCTCTTCCACGGTCTCTTACCTAGCTTTTCGAGCCGCTTTGGATTTATTTTTGCTATTTGCCATTAAGTTTGTTGATTTGTGTCCGAAGACGGAAAAAGGTACATCACACGGGATCACACCAGATCCCGATTTCTTTCCCCTCTCCGAATTCCGGAGCTTTTCATCCAACGCTTTTCCGACCGCCTTCATTCGTTCACCATTCATCATCAATCGTATTTTGACTGGTAGGGAACGCCGCGAATAACCGCTCCGTACGGCTTCGATTTTATTTCGATGGCATTTTCTCGGAATTAATTCTGTTTTTTCTTGCTTCCTGATTTTCAATCCCGGCTCGGAGCCTCCCCGACCATTCGATCAAAGATTCCTCTCTCTTCCTCAGAGCAAGCTTCTCGGCCTCTGAATTCTCGGACTCTTCCTGGCGCTGCTCCCACCGTTTCATCGAAAATTCCCCTCTTCTCCCCGGAGCAAGCTTCTCGGCCTCTAAATTCTCCAAATCCTCTTTGTTATCGTCCCGCTCCATTGCAACCGATTTCTCGATTGTTGACGGCGGTGTTTCTTTTTCTCTTTCTTTGAGTGCATCTCACGAACCAACCCCTTGCTACGCGAGCTATCACATTAACCTGATATCGACCCACAGACGCGAAAGCTTCTCATGCTGGACCTGAAAGGTTCCGAAGCCTAACGTGGGTCATCCCGCTCATTGAGACGATGAATTTGAACCTGAAAACACTCGATAGGTCTA
Source organism: Galendromus occidentalis (assembly GCF_000255335.2). Lineage (NCBI taxonomy): Eukaryota > Metazoa > Arthropoda > Arachnida > Mesostigmata > Phytoseiidae > Galendromus > Galendromus occidentalis. The sequence continues at coordinate 483,508 of NW_003805462.1, forward strand.
ATCAGTGGCTAATTCCGTAGAGACGAATCGATCTCGGGGCTATTCCCTTGACGACTAGTAGGACCTCCTCATATGCATGCCTCCTCTGCACCGAGGAATGCCCGCTGGTAAGAGCCCCGAGAAAATCATCTATGGATGCAGCTCGAATGAAGACACACTTGAATGAAGAGATCCGCTTTATAGCTCGTTTGTATAAAATTGCGGGAAGAAATCAATAGAGGAATCGCGCCCCGCTGTCCTTCAGCTAGACACTCACAACCGATGATTGAGCTCTCTGGCTCCCGGAGGGGAATTGCCCTCCCTTGTTCATGCATCGCACTCAACCTGTTCGCGGAGAGCGAAGTTGACATCGTCAGCAGTGGCGTTCAAGCTGATTTTCTGCTGGAAATCATTCCTTGGATCACTCAATATCAGGAGCCTCGATGATGCCATCCTGGCGAGGATTCTGCTAAGCAACGAGGTGTTCAATGGAGCAGCGCCCTCGAGTCTTGCGAGACTTGCATATTGATCGTTGACGTTATGGAAAACACATTCTTCGACGCCGGTGCGGCGGAATTCGGCCACGATGGCCCGGAGTACGAGCTTCTCGTGGAAGCTGAGAGCTTGCATCGCCACGATTTTGCTCGAAGTGAACATTTCCTTTACAGCCCGATTGACGTGCTCCATCCGAACGCTGTATTTCTTGGCTTTCTTGCTTGGCGAGGCTTGTATATCGTCACAAGTTCCGGAGAGTTCCACCGCACGACGACACACGTCCAATGCTCTTCGAGCGTCTCCTGACAAGGCAGCAACTTTCCGCGAGATGAACTGAACAGCGTCCGGATCCATGAGCTCCAGACCGCTCAGGCGAGCTTTGACAATTTCTTGGAGTTGCTGGAACGATGGGGAGCCCCGGTGACGAAGGACATATGCATAGGATCGACTGTGACCGGGTGAACATCGAGTTGACATAAAGTTCTCACTTGGAATGTGTACGGCTGGAAAGTCATCCGACTCAGGCCCATCCTGGAGGCAACTTTGTTCATGACCATCCTCTCGGGGAGATCCATCGTGTTGGCGATCGCGACGACGACCAAACGCGAGTTCGGATGGGTCGGCCAGTCGAAAATATTGTACAGTACCTGCCACGGAGAAGTTTTTCCCATTTTATGGAGTTATATGGAGTTCATTGCAACATTTCCCGACGCGCTCTCCCCCTTGATCTATCCAACGTGGATCTACAACTTCCCTTATCGGGAATCTCTACGCGCAGCGCCGTAGGGCTGCTCTTTGCTGTGGATTTCGGGACTGACCTGTTGTTTCCGCGTCCACAAAAGATCGAGTTCGTCGACGAGGAGGACGATCATGTTATCAGACGACTTCTGCTTCTTCTTGAAAATACCGGTAAGGATGTCTGCAGCATTCTCTGCTGTGGCTCTCCTCCCGTTGAGCTGTCTCAAGATCTGCACGTAAGCTTGGTTTGGCTCCGTAAGCTTCATACCTAGAACAAACAGACAGAAATGAGCTGTGAGGCGCACGGCCGAAGTCGCTTTTTCATCGATTCCTGAATCTTCTCCGATTGATATTGAGCCTCAGGCTCGGAGCGCGAAAGCTTGAAGAGGGGGACCTGCCATTTATTTCGATGAATTTGAATTCCGGAACATCATCCGCATTTTGCAGTGCTCTGATTACTTCTCGAACCGTAGCAGTTTTTCCGGTTCCGGGCACCCCAGAAATATACATACAAGACCCCACCTGATCGGCGAGCTTGCCCTCCACGAAATCATAAATCTGTGGGCGGAAAATTCAAAGTAGTATGGCATCAAACGGTACGCATGGTGGTCATCGAAGGACTCTGGATGCCCGCACAATTCGGTCAGCTCAGGGGGTTCAGATAGGGTATAATCCAGTCGCGTTCTCTGGTGAAGCCGATTTCGGACTAACCGAGCGTGGGAAATTTCACTCTTGCACACACCTCTGCAAATTGATCTTCCCGACACGGGAGCTGATCCGGAACGGCGCATACGTGGAGCTTGCTCAAAGCTTTCTCGATGTCGGTTTGTGGCTGTTTCGACTTGACTTTCCTCGACGGCATCGACGGGGTCGGAGCGGCCCTCCTTTCGGCAATCGATGCGGGTCTCGAGCCCTTCCTCGCGCCGGCTGAGAAGAATAGGGATCAGAGATGTGAGATTAATTCCAGAATCAACGTTTCATGCATCGGGCGGGAGACGGCCATAATGAAGTCGGAGACGATCCCGTCGATCTGCTCGACGGCGAAGGAAGCTGACTGTTGAGTGAACATCGACTTACCTGTTTTCCTCGAAGCTCGAGGACGTCTTGGCGACTCATCGTCGTCCTCTGTATTATCGGTACTACTTTCGTTATCGGTTTCGGCACTCGCTATCTTGTATTCGTCCTCACTGACGAAATCGTCGTCGCTTATCTCAGCTTTCTTCGTGGGAGATTTCACCTCGTTCTTGGGGAAGAGAGTCCGCACCAGTCGACCCGACCGTCTGAGTGAGTAGCATTCCAAAAATTGTATGAGTCATTTCCCCTTCGAGGTGATCCAGGCTTCGTCCGGCTTAATGCCCGATTTCTCCGTCCCATTCATATATTGCGCTATTATCCCGGGTCAGGATCCTAATCACTCACGTTGTGGTGGCCGTTCTTTCTAACTTCGAGCTTTTCGGTGTGGAGACCGAATCCGCCCCGTTGCTCCTTGCTGCTCCCAGAGGAGTTCGTTCGCCGGTCAGGGCCATTCGTCGAAGACCGCGAGCGAGTTTCTCCTCAGTATCGGGCGCTTTAGGAGTCTGCCTTTCCATGTGGAGCCGACAGTTTTCCTCATCTGATCTCCGAATCCTTATACTCAGAAAACCCTTGATCGGCGAAACCTGAAGGGAGATCCGAGCGGTCTTGTGAGCATACCGACCTATGTTCCTCTCCTTCCAGGGCGAATCTTTCCGGAGCCGGATCCCGGAAACTTGCCTTCAGCTTGGAGTCACAAAGTGGCATCAATGGCTTTCGGAGGGACGGAGATGCATCTCGACCATTCGATTCTTGTCTCAGCGCGGGTTTCGTTCTCGTTTTCGGAGTCTGAGGAGGATCCAGTGCTCCGGGATCGTTCTCAAGTTTGTCGGCTCCATTCTGAGAAGCCTTCTTCGGGGTTTTCAGTGCGCCGCTATTTGCAGGAAATAAAGGCTTCACCTTTCCATGCCCAAGTTGCTGGTAGCTGGGAGAGAAGGAGAAGTTACGAGGGATAGAAATGAATAGGATTTCGTATAAGGATCCTTGAGCGAGTACCTGTACCTATCACGAGGATCGTCCGAAAGTACGAGAATATCCCCCGGAATCCCGAATATTCTCGGTGATCAATCAGACCCGAAGGATACTCACCGACAGAAGAACTGAGGCCGACCTGAAGGGTCTTCCGGTGGGATCGAATCAACGTCTTCGTTCACTATGAGCACTTCACAGATACCACAAATACTCTCCAAATCGATCAACTTGCTAGGAGCAGAGCGACCGGTACTCCTCGAAGAAAACACCTGGCGGAACGGGAATGACCAAGTGAAACAAGCCGATCCCCTGTAGGCCGCCGCGTTCCGGGTTTCTGCCGCGATATTTGAGGTCTTGGAAAAATCAAATCGAGTCCGACAACACACCTCATTTTTCTTCATTTGAGATTTTAGGGTCTCATTCCTGATTTCATTAGATCTCAGGAACCAAGACACTTTTCCCTCGTATTTAGTTGTCCGCGATGGATCACCATAATCCCACAGCTCCTCCAGTTTCGCTAAAGATACATATAATTTGTTTCTATATCCGATCTGGCGCCAAAACAATTCAGCGGTGGAATGACGGAAATCGAACTCACCGACGTACGGCTCTTCGGCTCCGTTCCCGATCAATACGCAGTCACCTACGCGATACTTCTGTCCCTCCCACGTGAAACCCTCGAAGTATCTCAAGCCGCGGTTAATAGCCACATCGTTGGGTCGAGTTGCCGTTTTACCCCAGAGAAATGACTCGCCTCCGCTTTTCTGAGGCGACTGGCACGCCGTCCTTCTCGTCCGGCGAACAGACATGCCTGGAGGAAAACCGTGTTTTAAAATTTGATCAGCCAGTAGACCGAGCGTTCGGTTACGGACACGAGTCAAGATTTCTGAGTGAGTGCAATTGAAAAAACTCCGGAGTCGGAAAGGCAGAACGGGGAAGACCCACCCTTGCTGTAGCAGAACGAATTCGCCGAGATTCTCCGGAGACCTACACAGGCTCACTGATGGCGCGGAGTAGATGTCTGACGAAAGCGCGAATCCGCTTCATTAAACCGGGCAAGGCCCTGAAGATGAGCGGACTCGATCGGAACTTTAAAGATCCACCAGCTGTTCGCAGCGCGCGCGCGGGAAAATTTGAATGTTGTCCATCGCTGCTGCTATGAGTCGAATTACCCTCTCCCGAACGAGCATTTCGACTTGAGCGGCCGCAGATTCCCTAGCGAATCGAGATAAACCAGCAACATGAATCGTAGCTTCGATGATGGAGATTGATGGTACCCTAACGTCCGGCGTATATCTTCTAAGCCCCAAGTCTTCGTCCCGCTTCCGTTAATGTCACGCGGGGAAAAAAACCTATTGAGAAGTCTCCCGACGGCCTGTTGGAGGCGGGCTCCGCTCGCACCCTCTTCCGATTTGATCGTTTTCCGGCGGCTCATTTCTCGCTGAGGTTATAACAATCTCTCAGGTCGCAGCGGCAAGATCGCTCTCTGCCTCTCCTTGCGTTAGATTCCCCGCCCGTTGGTCCATGGGGGTGAACATATCCGAAGACCGAAGTAACTTCTGCACCGAAACTCCCTTTTCCTTAACCATTCCCCATTTGAGCGCGCCCGGAGATTTTTATTCGAGCGCGGAGGATCTTTTTTCCATTACTCGAATGATTACTACAAGTCAGTGCCCGAAAACACAAAGAGCGCTCGCCAGGAAGCTCCTCAGGTCGAACTCAATGAGGATTCTGAAAGTCATTGAAAATGTTGAGCCTCAAGCATTCCGTGTTTGACCTCGATTCCAGTTCGTCCGCCTGAATCGATCACGTCACGGTGACGCATATGAGAACTGATTCGTGTTGCAGCCCAGACGACCATTTCTCCCATGACACCAGCGAGCGTGATCAGGCCGATCATGTTATACTGAAAACGCTCGGCTACACGGAGAAGGCTCACTGAAGACGGTAGCTTTGACGATAATTCTGTTTGAGAAATGGGACCCGAAGATTGTCGGAAGTCCACCGTCGAGACGCGAGGAGTGACCGAATCCACCACCGACCAGCTGAGTCTTCGCCCCTGCATGGAGGATTTCGTACTCAACTTAGTGTCGGAACGTGGTTTCCGACGGGATGGTCGATGAATCATCAATCACTGTCAAAGCTATCAACAACATGCACAGAAACGACCTGAAATGCACCCGATTCGGGCAGCGATCTAAGAAGGATTTCCCGCGTTCGAAATCATCCGGGTACTTTATTGATAAAAATATCCTAGGAATGACTCTTCAAGATATTCATCTTTCTTCGTACGGACCTCTGTCTGCTTATCGACGAATTCTTCTCGGGGAACATCGACATACTCCTCCGGTCTCCGTTGTAGGCGCGAGGGACTCCTGTGCAACCGAGAGGAAGCGCCGAGCCGTGGCGCAATGCATAGCTTGGGTCCGAGCTTTTCTCTCGGGTGGATCACACCTGCAGACCGATGGCGAAAAGTCTCCGTTCACATCGTTGGCGCCCGCAATCATTTGCCCGGAAACTCCTCCACGGGACACCCACCTGCGTCTCACGCGTCCCTCGGAAGCGACTTCGCGACTGAGGGAACCCGTCGAGCGAGGCTCCCTGACCGGATTCGAGGTGTTGCGCGGTGTCATCCTCTCGGCGCTCTTGGTAATTGCAGCCTTCGGGAGACAAACATTAAGCAACGGCATAATTAGCTACTCTGTTGAAAGGTTGATCGACTGATGAATTTCGAGAGTGCCAGAATGCCTGAACTTCCGAAACTCGAGCTAACCCTGAAATCGACGAGCGTGACCCGAAGTTCCCTATTCAGCATTGGGCAAGGGGAAGCACTCTGCCCCCTGTCTGGCGAAGCCCGCGCATTTCCCCTTGAGCCTCCATCGGGCTCAAGATTCCTTCGTTGGTCCTTCGGGATATCTTCTTGAGCCACAGGTCCTTGGCAGAAGAGAGGCTGGAGAATACCTCGTCCAATCAGCAGATAACTGGAATTGGTTCAGATTCTCGCGTCAGTCCGAGCAGATCGAGTCGAGTCGTTCGTCGAGCGACTCTTCCAGCAACCTTCCGGGGAATTCCTGGAATAGGCGCCGTCTCCAGGAGGATAAGTCGACGAGCGACGTCGGCCCACGAGTCTCGGAGAATTTCTGCAGCTAAGCGAGAGACTCGTCCTCCCGCCACATTCGGTAGAACCGAGTTCATCGGATTCCCCGGTGATAATGTCCGATGAAGGCCGAGAGCGGAGCTCTACCTATGGAGACGGCTCGACTGACCTCATCGTGATTGCATTTCGGAATTCCGGCGATTGTTCGCATTCGGGCTCTTATCGGCTCTGCGAGCGATCCGTGTCCGCTCATGCTGGGTGAACGGTCCTGGAATCGGCCACCTCGTTGGCCGCCGAATCGACGCTATGCGCTCCACATGTGATTGCACAATATGAAACTTACCGGCAGAAAAATTGACTCCGTCCCAGATCGTCGCTGTCAGGCATTGACCTCACTCGTTCGCTCACGTACACAACGGTACAGACTTCGCGAATGGTCTCCAAATCCACGAAAGGACTGGGCGCAGAAATACCAATGTCTCCCAGAGCGACAAGCTGGAAGAATGAGAACTGAGAGCATTCGATCTCGGAATCGAACCCGCATGTCGTTCCATGATATCCGGGAATTCCGATGAGGAGGCGAGGGACATCCGCCGATGGCCACGCTGAAGCTCCAGCACGAGCCTCGGACTGAGTGAAGAATTGAGCGACATACCTCGTTCCTTGCAGGTTCGAGCCCCAGATTCTTACGGGCTTTGATTTCCTCACTTGTATAGAACCAAGAGACTCGACCTTCGTGCCGGACCCCCTTGTTAGGAGCAGATGATTCCCAAAATCCTTCGAGCCTCGCTGGGATGGGGAAGACTTTCGTAAACAACTTCTCGCTCTCAAACGACCCAAGGCAATGTTTGCTAGAAACTCACCGACGTAAGGTTCTGAAGGGCAGTCGCCATTGCCTATCAGCACACAATCTCCGATGCGGAATACGCGCCCCCTCCATGTGAAGCTTTCGTAGTATCTCCGCGGCCGAATGAGAGCCATATGCTGACGCCGGACGGAAACCATTCCCCAATGGAAGGACGTCCTCCCTCGGAGACTTGACGCAAGCTGTGCACTGCGAGTACGGCGTGTAATGGACATCCTCTGAGAAATTGGCTCGTTTCGGACATGGAATGGAGTACAGTCTCTCGGTTCGGAATGCTCGTCAAACCGAAGAACGGCGTTGGGTAACTTCTCCAGGAAAAATCGGGAAGTTCTCCCTCTTCTCCACCTCTGGAACTTCTCCTCGATGTGTATGCACGAATAGAAGATGAGTTCGGCCCCCTCGGGAACTTCTAGATCACGTGGCGCAAACGACTCTTCCTAACCGTTTCAAACTGACATGAGCGTTTAATTTTCTCGATTCAAATTTGAATGCTCTCAGATTATCGAACGGCGGGAGAATGGAGCTGACCTCATTTTGATTCTGAACTGTGTAACGAAAGTATGCGCGCACTTCGAATTTTCCCTCTAACGTTTGAATGCCTGGATGGATTTCGATGAAACTTTGTGGATAAGATTCCTCTCCTTGAGGGCTACAATTCTACGTCAACCGACGCAGAATATTCCGATCGAGTGACAGATGCCAATATTTTTATTCGTATAGAATCAAATAATTTTGCAATCTCATTTCTCTTCCTGACTCGGATATCTCGGTAGCATCAATAAGTGTAATTTATCTCGGCAGCAAAAAAAAATCTGGAGCTTCAATTCTTTTCCAGGTCTACCAGAGAGACAAGAGGAACATGAGTCTGGTCCAGGTTTTCCGCGACATCGGCCATCCTGGCGTGGCCTGGAAAGACGACTAAGTACCGATCGCCCTCCACCTTCATGATGGGGTAATTTCTCTCTTTTATGGGTTCCGCGACTTGCGGTCATTTCAACTTGCCCCAACGCCCCCTCCCCGCGTCAGCGTGACTCAGCCGGCTCGACGACAACGAGCCGTGATTCGTCAACAACGGATGGCCATTCCCGCAGATCGAGCGGATCGTCGTTGCGTCCAGCCTGGAATCATCTCGTTAGGATCGCCGCGCCCAACCTGCGAGCTCAGATCTTGCATGCTTGAGGGCTGCTTGGCTCGTCAGTAAGAAGGCTCAATAAGGCTTCTGTGCTGCCTCAGTCCGGTTTTATCAATTTCGGTAACCTAAAATTACATGAACTAGTCCCCTCTTCTTTCAAGTTCAGGATCCTCTTCGGTTCCACGGAGCTCACTCATCGTAGTGAGGGCGTGCTTCATTTTTCGAGCTTCGAACGCGCTCTGCGATCGGTCCCATCTGTGATGGCGAGAAAAAACTTGAGACCTGCTTCTCGGTGTGTCAAGGATCGACGGGGTCCATCTATGAAACTGAGCTGGATACCTACCTGCACTGAAAGTATCTTCCGAGCGTGACGACCAGATTGACCGTTGCGCCGACGCTCACGGATTGTGACGAGCGACCTGGAATATGAGGCTTGCTAGATCTACTCTGAAATTCAGCACAGTACCCATCTCTTTTATCGAGACTGCATGAACGACTCGAAGGCCACTGGGAAGCAGCAGAGAATTTTCTATCGTCCGACTAGGGAAGATCAATCTCGAGCAAACCCGCGATCGGATCGGAAACTTACTTGTGAAGAGGAAGAATAAGATCCCGGCACCGAGTCCCGATGAAATTCCGGTCAGGAAAGACGTTCGCATGCAAGGAATCCATTCTACGTTTTTCTTATATTCCTCCTCAGCTCTCCCCACCTAGGGAGGTACGGAACGGAATCAGCGGATAGGATTGTCTGCTATAGAGATTGTCTCGAGACCCCCTCAGTGGTCCGATGCAGTCCCTTACTGCCCTGAAGGCTACACTCGGAACCTGCGTACCGAGGTATCACCCTGAAGAGGCTGCGAATAGACGGAGCTCGCAGGAGGCGAAACGAAGTCTTCGAGGAGGGGTGTAGGACGGGTGATGAGGAGTGAGGGCTGCATTGCCCTATCATTCCTTACCCGAATTCCACTTCTAAACCTCAACACGCAGCACAACAGAACGACGACGGTATCAGTGATCCGCATTTCCGTCAAATTTACGTACCTCTCCAACTTCCCTGACGTTCATTGCTTATCGAGTATTCCTCAATGACTATCGACCGTTTTTTCCATTTGGCTGAGAAATTCTCCGATGGATCGCGCGACCGGTTCCCTTGTTTGTTTTCGGGGTAAGAGGAGACAGCACTGGGAATGTTTATTCTCCTCGGAAGCCCAAGTGCGCCCATTGAACTATCGCTCCCGGATTCTCCGTCTCCCTCTGCGCAGTGACGGCACTACACCATCAGGACTTCTGATATCGCAAAGGATTAATCCTGATCCCCAGACTCCTCTAGACCATGCTCTGACCCCTTGCCGGCCCTATTTCGCAAAAGTTTCATCTCTGGCCGCCCCGCTTAGCAGACGACCACCTGGTGGTCGTCTGCTCCCTTCCAGGCTCTACCGTATCCACCGACCGTTGTTTGTTTCCTCGCTGACTGTCTACTTTGGACAACCGGCAGCCAGGGGGCGGAACTCATCGACGTATCATCGGATCATCAGTAGAATCGAGTTGAAAATAATCAGTATTTTCGGTGAGTTTCCTCAGTTTTAGGCATTCCTGATGGATTTACGAGCTCTTCGTCGATCTCTCTATGAACTCATCCGCTAAGCTGCGTGAAGCTGGGACTTCATGTACCCGGCATCCGTCACTCCATGTAAAGGGTCCTTTTCTCCACTTTACAGGAATGTCCTTACGATGGTTGGCTCTGGAGAGCAGCCCCGAAGTTCTCACGAAGTATATCCATGAACTCGGCGTTGACGAAAAGTGGTCGTTGGTTGACGTTTTTGGCGTCGATGATGAGCTCTTGGCCATGGTACCGCAGCCTGTGGAGGCTCTGCTGCTTGTTTATCCTGTCAAAGGCACTGAGCCCACTACTGGGAGTGACAATCCGAAAGTGTTCTTCATGAAGCAAACCATCGAGAATGCCTGTGGAACCGTGGGACTCCTCCATGCTCTCGGGAACTCCAAGGCAACTTACAAAGAGAACAGTGCCTTGGAAAAATTTATGAAGAGTGCGAAGGGTAAATCTCCTGACGAGATCGCGAAACTCTTGGAAACCAGCGAAGAAATCGGCGAGGTTTGTGCTGGCGATTAGACCCTGGAGAGCATCTATTCGTACTCGTCTGGAATGATCCCGCGCGAGGAGATCACTCTTCTGCCGGAGAAATGATCCTCCACATGCTATCTTGAATTAAGTGATGACTGATCCCTTGTCGATCATTTCAGATCCATGCCAGCGTCGCCCAAGAGGGCCAGACTTCGACGCCGAGTCTCGAAGAGAACGTCGATCTGCATTTCGTCGCTTTCGTATTGGTTGATGGTCACATATACGAGCTGGATGGACGGAAAGATGCACCGACCCAACACGGACCCTCAGACGAAGCGAACTTCCTCAAGAATGCGGCTAAAGTTTGCAAGACTTACATGGAGAGAATGCCCGATGTCTTGAGTTTCTCATTGACCGCATTGGTCGGGCAGTGAGGAATCGCCGACGGTAAACCGTTCGTGATATCCACGTCACATTGAGCACAAGGAGGAGACCAATAGAGAGACATTCTGGGAATGCTGAGTTCCTGTTCAAATTCTACCGTACTCGACCTAAACAATCGATTAAGCTCTCGTTAGATCTCGGTTGCACTTTCTATGAACAGAAGAGGCGTCGCGTCATTTGTCCTTCGGATCTCGAGAGATTCACTAACTGTTTCGCCGTCCTAAAGAAGAGTGAGTTCTTGCGGCGTGCGGACGAAAGAAATAGGGTCGATGGATGAATTTGAAGATATGTACAAAGCTGAAATCACTCCATGCCGATGTATCTTCGACACTTTCTGCGAACGATTTATTCTCAACTACTCTGGATTTCGAGGAATAAAGGGTGAACTGTTATCTTTACGTGGCTGTTTCACTAGCCGGCCGATATTCTGTTTCCAGATGATATCGATGTGTGTATTCGGCTAGCAGAATTCCTCTCTCAATTTACTAGGGTAGCGGCTCTCCACCGCGCTGATTTTCGGGCAGAAGAACTTGCTGAGTTTCTTGAGATCCCTGGTTGAGAGGAACAGGAGTGTTAGAGATTTTTTCCCGTTTCGAGCCCAATATATTTGTTATCAGAAAGTTCTCGAGCTCAAGCCTGGAGGAGGGTCCTACATCCTCGATTTTGTCGCCGTCATCGGAGTGAATTTCAGGTATTTCACGGAGAGCTTCGGTGCGAAGAGCAGTTTCTTGCTCCGATAAGTGAGGGTTATGTGACTAACGTCCTCGAGGGGTATCTCGGAGGTGATAAGGTATCGGTACGCCGCTCCTGGCGTGAAGTCATCACCGCTGAAATAGGGTCGAGGGAAGAGTCTCAATGCTGGTCTGCCGTACCTCGCAGGTGGAGGAGTCCCACATCCAACGGGGTCCCTGATGGGCAGCATGCGATCATCCCGCTGTCCAAGCCGCTCTTCCAACTCACTTTTCCTGCTTGAGTTCGAATTTCCGTGATATCCCTCTCGCCATAGCGATCTCTATCGTCACGTCACCCGAGACTTCTTGGAGTCTTTTCTTGGGATCCCTGAGCATTTTCATTTCGATATTGTAGTGATGAAGACAGAAAGGGCTCTTGGGTCCCGTTTTGAAATACATTCGAACAGGGTCGTTCGACTTCTTCCGGAGCCCGCCATTATGATTCGCATCGTCCAAGCTCATGACGGCGCAGCGTGAGCCATCGCTTCCACAGTCAGAACAGTAGCCTCTTTCGAAAATCTCGTAGTTCTGACAAGCGAAAGCAATCGGCGTACACGTCGAATTCACGACCGAGTTTTCGAGGAATTGAATCACATAGTCGATTGCGCGCATGTGGTTACAGGCCGCGACGGTTCGTATGCCTTCGAGAATGTTTTTGTCTTGGATCCGGACAAAACGATCGTTTAGGTTGCATCCCGGCATGTGTTGGCCGCCATTGGGATAAAAATCTACGTCGCCGACGGCGAGATCCATTCCAAGGCCCAAATGAGGCACGAATGAAGACGAGTCCGTGTGGACGACTTCGACGAATTCAGCGTCGGTGTTCGAAAGACGCGCTTGCGGAGGGCAGAATTCGAACAGCGGCTCAGCGGGATCGAGAGCTGGATAGATGCAACGGATTTATGGCGGATTAGACCCAGGCACGTCAATTAGCATACCGAGGAAAATAATGATTGGGGGGTTGATAATAATCGTTCATCGATGTTACTCAATTTCCTTAATTAGAATAAATTCAGGGTCGCGAGCCCTCCTCTCCCCGAACTCACAGGTTATCCTCCCCAGGGTTCCATTCAGCCATTTACCGGCAAAGCCGACGACATGCGCACCGAGACTGTGTCCGTAGGCGTGCACGGTCGATGGGGATATACCGAAAGTTTCCTGACGGATACAACATAAACGAATCAATTGCGTTGTTATATAATAGAAATATGGGGATAATTCCCAGAACTGAGCCGTTCATTACGAAATGCACCCGTATGTTCCTAGCACGCGGGACTTTGATGTTTTCCAGTACCATTAGTTTGGTGACAAGGAGCCCGATCTCAGCACCGACAAGCCGTGTGTTCACCGAAGCTTGAGTGTACGGTAAACCGTTCCCTCCAGTCCAGTCCACAAGGATGACGTTGAAATCTCCGTTTCGAAGGAGAGCGTCTTTCATGATCGTCATCCACTTCCCCAGGAAAACATTGTCAATCCAGCCGTGCACGATTATCTGCGGAGCATCTGCTTAGCTCGAGCTGAGCCCGTAGAGGAAACCCTAGTTTATTTCATACGGCGGCGTCTCACGGTGACTTACCATGGTGCGTCTCGCAGGATCAAACTTCGTGTTAAGCAGGACATCGCGTTTGATCTTGTAGCCGGGAATCTTCTGCTCTTCACCGAAAGATTCCCGAGAGAAGAACAGAAACTGAGTATTTATCGTTTCTCGTGGATCTGGTTCTGGATTCAGCGGTCTCTTGGGACAGTCCCTCAAAGGGATACAGCGCAACTCCCCGAAACAGACCTCTGGAAATTCGAGATGGTGAGTTTACGCGGCATCGAATAGCAGGGGACCACTGATTGCGAGCCGAGTGGGGAATCCGCGAATGGAGAAATTTCCTGCGTACCATCCTTCCTCGCGTTTAGGCCGGGAGCATTTGCGCAGAGGAGTAACACTAGCAGCAAGGCGCGTCTCGCCATGGTACCTGCAATCGTGTGTCGACTGAACGAGACGATTCCCGTGTCGAGAGCAAGGAATCGACGCGAGACGCGATTTCGACGGATTACGCGGGGCTATGAAGGGATTTGTCCCGGGCGAACCGTACTCTCGCTCTGAAATCTACAAGAGCGGAATACTTAATAGCTCTATCCGGCGAGCTGCTCAACTTGACGATAAGCTCAAGCGATCTTGACGGTCTCTTGCCGACCCATTGTTAGAAACAAAGTATGACGCGTGCGTGTCTTTGCGAGAAAATTCAACTGCCAGGCAACATAGGTCGCGCAGCCATTCCGACTGAACCACACTCGGTTTCCCGAGAAAAAATAACTCAAACCAATGAATTTTGAGCCGGGAGCGAGTCCCGTAGGCTGTTTAATCATTTTCATAAAAATCTCGGCACATGCAAAACAGTTATATGCGGTCGAATTATGGTGATGTGATGTACAGACTTCTGTTCATCGGTCCTTCGGCAAAACTCCTCTTTCAGGACAACGAGGAGCTTCTTCGGGATACCGGCTCCGCCCGGTGGAGGGCAGAAAAATTGCTCTTCCGCCGTGAAATTCCTGTGGATTTAGACAGACATTGACTCTCTAGTCTTCGCGAGCATCTCCATGGCTGCCCAGGAATGAGGAATCGCACCAGAGTCTCGGGCAGTCGAGGTGATAAATTGATCCTCCATCCTCCAGCATCTTACCGCGAGGAAGTCGATCCGGTCATTGTTTTCATCTTCAAGTATTTCAAAGGGAGCATGGACGGTCTTTCGATTTCGTGGGTGAGTCCTATCGACTGGATGTCTTGAACGGCTTTTTCAGAGTACAGGATGTTCCGATACACAGCTCCGGCAGAGAGATCGTCGCTGCAGGAAATATGACGATTCAGGAACTTGGGGATTTCATTTTTATCGAGGCTAATTTGCCAAATAACGACTCCCCACGAGGTAGTTGTAAGATTCGAAAGAAGAGTATTGGTCTGCATCAAAATTATCGGCTCGGAAAAAGTGAAGCGACCCTCTCCACTCACGCTGCGAGCATCAGCTCGAAATCTCTCAATTCGCCGTTCCTCAACTTGACGATAATCTTCAGTCGGTTCGGCGGGAGGGGAACTTCGGACTTCGGTTTCACGAAGACGAACGGTATCTGGGGTAAGATGGCTGTCGGGGAGCTTCCGATGGAGACTTCGACCTCGTAAGGATGCAAGCAGAAGGGCGCTTGGGAGCTTGTCTTCAGGAATAACTTGAGAGCGCCTTCGGTCTTGTTGCTGGGTATGTAGAAATCTCCTTCGTCTCCGAGCCCCATGATCGAACAAAGAGATCCATCGGGACCGCAGTCAGTGCATTGACCACTTTCGAATAGTGAATAACTCTCGCAAGGAAAAGCGATGGGACGGCAGGTTGAGTTCATAGCCGAGCTTTCGGTGAAATCCACCACATAGTCCACAGCGCGCATGTGGTTGCAGATTGCTCTGTCCCTTGCGTTTTCGAGCGATTCGTTGCTCGAAAGTCCTGGTTGACGCGGTCCGGACTCGCATCCCGGCATATTCGACCCGCCATTCGGGTAGTAATCGATGTCGCCTACTGGAATGCTCATTCCGAGACCAGTCGGTGGATCGAAAGGGTCGGCATCCGTATGGATGACTTCGACGAGCTTTGCATCGGAATTGGTAAGTCGAGCCGACGGGGGACAATACTGGAACATGGGCTCAGCGGGGTCCAGGGCTGGTGATCATTTGGAAAAAATCGAAATTGTGAGGGAAACAAACGATCGGCCTCCCCTGAACGGGGCTGAACCTCATGGCGAATAGACGACTCCTCATTCTATATATTCATCGTGTCGGGATAGGTGTCCTGTGCTAAACCTGTTATCCGTCCAAGGGTCCCGTTAAGCCATTTTCCGGCGAATCCGACCGCGTGCGCCCCAAGACTGTGTCCATAGAGATGGAACGATGACGGAACCGTTCCCCGAACTCTCTTGAGGAAAGAAAAAATACCAATCGATGGAGTAGACGGAAATCAGCATCCACGGACGCTTTCCGAGCAAAGGATGAGCGTTTGGTTCCGTCCGCTGCTTACTTACGCCCAGCTTGCGGATCAAAAGTCCAATTTCGGCACCGACAACTCTCGAGTTCACAGCAGCCTGAATATACGGAGGGGTGTTCCCGCCCGTCCAATCAACGATGATGACATTGAAGTTACCCAGACGCAGGAGAGCATCCTTCAAGGACGGCTGCCATTTGCCAATCTTGAAGTTCTCGATCCATCCATGAACAAGCACCTAAATTTCGGGAAAATATGGAGTCGAAGTCTGATTTTTCGGACGGATGGACGAGATCTCTTTAATCGACGCGACCAACGGGATTATATTGGTGATGAGAAACTTACCACCGTTTTCTTGCTCGCATCGAATGCGACTTTCCGTAGAACATCGGAGTTGATTCGGTGGCCCGGAATCCTACTATCGTTAGCCAGCGAGGAGCGCGTGTAAAACATGAATGACGTGTTGATGGTTTCGCGAGAATCCGGCGACGGATTCTCGCATCTGGCGGGACAATCATTCAACGGGATGCATCCCAGGTCGTTATAGCAGGACTCTGAAATTCACCGAGGAGTGCACTGTCAAACTTCGGTGGAACTTTAGATTCCTTGAAAACAGCAGCACATATGCTCAGCATCGAGGACCTTGGGTGCACGACGTGAAGGCGATTCCGAAAGCAGTGAGAACCAAAAAGGAGAGGCTTTTTTCCGCAGTCATGGAGATTCCACTGAGATCACAGTGTTGAGAAACGCGGATTCGAATCTCGTCAAATCAGCAAACTCCTGATCTCAACTCTTCAAGAGTCAAACACCTTCCGGGCAAGGAGCGGGGAAACAGTTTCTCCATATGGTTTTTTCGGGATGCAAAAGTCAAGTTGCGCTCGTGATTGTAGTTCAAAAATCGTTTCGGGAGCGATGATCGTGCCTGTCATGCGTCTGGAGATCACGCCATAGTTAAGTTTATCGACTACCGCGCTATCGTGGGCACACGGGCCGGCTTCGGCATGAGTCGTTGAGCATGCTCTTCCCACACCCTCGGATCGGATCTACGGCAGGGAGACATTATGTGCATTCATCCCAAAACATGGATCTCCGAGCTGTGTCTATGCGGCCGAAGAATCAGCGTAAATTCTCTCGAAGCGTTGATTCCCCTCAAGTAGCGATAGCAGGGAGAAGAATCGATCGATTCGTCTATGCATGCATGACATATCCCTTGCAGTAGAAGAACGTGTCATTCGTCATAGAGCGGAGAAGGAGAAATTCTACACAAGTCGTCGGATATCGTCCTATCGGATGCTCAAAACGTCATACGGTGGCTTTCCGGGCGCTCTATGATAGTAACCCAGCCCAATAGGTTCGAGTCAGAGAGACTCAGCATGAGTTTAACCACCTCCCGACCGTGCTAAGGAAAGCAGCTGAGGAAAGTCTTCACTCCCAAGAAGCCGTTTTTACTCGGGACCAGTTGCTGTCGTCTCGAGTACCAGACTCATGACTCCGGTCACTGGTATGCTAGAAAACCTTTCTCGAAGACAAAGTGATTGCGGATCATCGACAAGAATCTATCGAATTGCCATACATCTACCCAATTAGATCCAGTTACGGTTCTAGTCTTCTACGAGTTCACTGACGGCCGGAGTTCACGCGCTTTCTCCGACTCCTCGTCGATGAATCAATGCCAAGGCGTGAGAGACCATTCTCCTCGCCGCTCGCTCACGATGGTCATCATGATTTCCTGATGAATCGTTTGCACGGCGAAGCCTCCCAGTCGCTTGTTCTCAACAATAAAGAATTTCTTGGGGCTGACGTAGGTTATTTAAGACCTATGAGACAATCGGAATGCTTTGGCGTTGCCCACACGTGATGTCACCGAGCATCGTAGTAGGACCCGTGACTCAAACTCTACCGGTACGACCCTTCTTAAACAGCGTGTTCGAGCGGAAGCCTCTCAAACTTGCTGAGCGACGCAGACAAGCCAGACATCTCCGGAATGTTCGAAGAGTGCTGTCAAAACGACATGAAATCGTGGTTTGAGAAACACATTCAACGGATGGAGGACGAGCTCCGATCCCGGAACTGTTACGTGAATGTCGACCCCCAGAGAAGTCAGCGAGTATTCGAGGAGATCTTCATGAGCTCGAGTCCGAGATCACCCGCTTCATTCCAAGAGAACGATGAGCCCCGGGTCCTCTGCGAGCTTCGGACAACGCCGGATCGATTCGCGCCCGAAGATGTCTCGGTCACCGTGAGGGACCGTGAGGTGAGCGTCCACGCGAGCAAGAAAGTGCTGTTCGACGATGGATATTCGCTGCAAGAAGTCGTCAAAAAATTCAAAGTGCCGGAGGGATTCGCCCTCGATCGATTGCAAGCCCAATTGACGGACTCGCGGCTCATTATCAAGGCTCCCGTGGAGAAAAGAAATAACAACATCACGATCAAGGTTGTCAGAGTACCCGATAGAGACGAGAACTTGAAAGAATCGTCGGCCGGGAAAGAGTTCAACGCCGAGAATCAAGAGAAAGAGATCGACACTTCAACCGCCGAGGGAGTTGAAGAGCACCACGTGACGCTGAAGTTGTACCCGAAAACCCCGGAAACCATTATCAAATAAAACAGTATTCCTGACAGTTGCTGCTTCGTGTGATCGAGTCTCGACGATGGCCTGCGAGACAACTCTTCGGGCCTTCTCGTGAACCTCATATCTGACCGCGGGGATGTCAAACTGTTCTCCCGATGAAATGTAGTCACCAATGCCTGGAATCGCGATTGTAGGGCTCGTTTAGTTAAGAGACGATGATTCCAAGTCATGTTCCGCCAGGTCCCTGCCTGATGTCTCTGTGGGGGTTTCCTTAGCATGCACTTCGCCGGTAGGCTTCATGGATGCGAAATCCTGCGAATGGTACTGCGTCATGAGAAATATCCGGCGCGAAGGAGAACGCCGCGTGTTTGCGGCCCTTGATCTAGTGGTTTGGGATTGATGTACCTCAGGCTCCACACGGCCTCTCGGATTCGCAGCATCTTCGTGGAGAGTGCAGGCCGTCTAACGAATTGAATCCACCGCACCAGCTGAGCGTGACTGAGAGTCTCGGCAGGGCGGTAATGTGTGGAGACCATCAGAGACCCAGCTGCAGATCTAGGACTGGAAATCTATCGATATGCTGATGAATCCGTCCCACGTGAAATGCGATGTGCACACCGGCCCCAAGCCCCATTCCGAGTTGTTTCCAGCTGAATCGATGCCCGAAGTAGATAAGAGAAGTTGTCGACCGTCCTAAAATGATACGACGATTTTTTCCGGGGTCATCAAACAGCGAGTTTACATCTTGATCAAGAAACGATTCGTTGTAGACAGGCCCTCGCTGCATCTGACTCCAGTCAGGGTGCTTCCAGGAACCCGTTCCTCGCCGAGACCGGGGGACCCGAAAGTCGCGCTCATTCCAGAAGTGAGATTCTCGGAGTTTCTGAACACCTTGACTTTTGCCCAAACAAGGCCTGAATAGAAGAACAGATTCAAACCGGCGGACGTCCGAAACTGGCCTCAAAATCCGGAAGTCCGATAAGTGGACATTCTCGCAGTTCTGAAGGCAAGAGAAATTGGCATCGTCGAGTAGTCTCTAAGAGCCCAAAATGATCAAAACGGGAATTCGCGAGCGTCAAAAAAGCATGAGTATACAGTATACATACGGCATGGGCATGAGTCGGCGAATCACGTCTAGGGCAATGCGGAGATCGGAGACGTCGACAGATATTGGAGGATACTCGTATAACTTTCTTGTCTGGAAAATATGTCATTCTCTGCCTGTCCCGGCCCGTATCCCCGCGATCGATGAGCACTAGAAGAGCAGCGCACGAATAATTCTCTCAAACTCCCCCGCGCTCCTGGGGAATGCCGGGAAAACATCGTCGTTGCTCTCGGTCAGAGTTAGACCTCCGACGCCGAGTCTGCTCTTTAGTTCTCGGAAACAACGTTTGACCAGAGTCTCGGGAATGCTGCCTAGAGAATATGTGGAGAAGGTCTCCTCGGGGTTCTTGAGTGGTAAATTCAGGGACGACCAATTCAGCACCGAAGAAATACCCGAACAAGCATTCTCGAGTACTTCGGGTGTCACTTGTTCCTCCCTCAAACTAACAAGTTTCGGAGCTTACTGGGTTCTCTTGTCAATACTGCTCATATTGCTTGCCTTCCTGGCCAGAGGGCATTTTTTCCCTGAAGGATGCGAAGACAAAGGGTGAGTTTGCTTTCATGTTCCTTCTGCCGTTACTCGACAACGACAAGCAGACGGAAGTGCTCAAAGCTCATAATATAGACTTCCGCATCTCGGCAGGGATTGGGCAGTCATATTCACGAAGGAGAACGCCAATGCGAATCCGAGGCTTTCCGCAGTCAGGTTCACGGGACCGTTGGAGGCGATGATTGTGAATGAGACAATCGAAACGATCGTTTCTGGAACGAAATGGACTGAGCCGGACGATTACAAGGATCTGGTGTACTTCGTCTCGATCTCTCACCATTGGAAACCTGGAGCTGTCAGATGGTCCAAAGCTCAATTTCCGACTCTACTCGATCCTCATTACTGAAACCTTCCAGGCCCGCCATCGAGGGAGCGTACCGAATGATTGCGTATTGCAAGCACAATGACACACCTTTGAAATTCTTCTATTTCTCCGACGCCGACGCGACTCTGGTTAAGCACACTTCTGCGCTCTTCAAGAGCTCGCGCTTTCTTCAGGTGGAGGAGCCACTCGACAGGAGAACAACATTGCATCGAGGTCAGAACATCTCAGCCATCAGAGAATGTTATCGCTCCTCCCGGATTCCGCTCATCGCTCACTCATATTATGGTCTCCTACCATCGAATAGCCTACTTCACGTGGTTGAGCGCGGCGAGCTTCGTTCACTGGAAGGACATGTCCATGAATGCCGTAATCGACTTCGATGGCAGCGACCTCTACGTCGCGTACTATGCGGAGACGATCGACGAATCCGAAAAGAATCCTTTAGTCACCTACGAAGAGAATCGCTTCTCCCTCTTAACGAAACCCCTGAGCTGGAGGCATCTCCTGGCTGATGCGGGGAAGGATAAGGCTGACCACTGGCTGGCCGCGTGCTTCCACAGCACTACGGACGAATCGATGGAACTCGTTAACCTGGAACTGTTCAACAAGATCACGAAGCCATTCGATCCCTCATTTTCCAAATGCCTGGGCGCCACGTGGGCGCTGGTTTCGACCCGCGCATCCGAAGGGGGTCCGACTTATCTAGACTTCGATTTTCCTGAAGATCACAAAACCACCTACTTGATCCACCGGAGAGGAGGTTTTCATTCGGGACATGAATTAGCCCAGCGAACGCAAGCCTTTACAGAGAATTCGTTCGTGCAGGCTGCAGAGATAGGTGAATACCTTCAACGAATCGAGCTCCGATGATTTTCAGGCAGGATGAATAGATGTACCATATGTATATGTTTCGTGGGTCGAAGGCGAGATTCGTTGAGGGCCTCGAGATGGAAGCAGACGCTTCAATTCGATAACTCGCGCGATGCTTTGCAGAATGTAGCAATTCTTCGCTCGGAAGGAATTTCTTCTGCGCGGAGTACGCTCTCTTGCACTTCATCTCGCAACTATGGCAAAGTGCGACAGAGTTCCGTGTGAGTAGATTTGATTCTCGCTTCGAACTCCACCGCTTCACGGGATCCGCTCATTCTTAAGACGGATGGAGAGCATCGGCTATTCACATCATACCGAACTTGAATGACAAAACTCGCCGAATCCCGGGAGCATGGAGCCTGACACCATCGCTCGAAAAAAAACCTATCCGGACTTCAAGAGGTCTTGGCTCATTTCCCATGAAATTTCCCTCGCTCCCCCCTTTCCGATGTGGGGTTTGAGTACTCGTGTCTGAATTGCTCCCTCTACCTGACTAGAAAAATAGATCTTGGTTCTGCTACATCAGATTCGGACAGTTTCAAACCATTTGATTTTCAAGGTCTTGGACGGCAGCCAGGGCTCGACTTTGAGCTGGGTCCACGGAGCGGCGTGGTTGGAAATCTGCCGGATGAAGGTGAAAGCTCGAGAGAAGGACCAGGAAGGTTGAGCGGCTCCTCACGAGAATTCGAAGCAGTCATCAGTGATGACCCAACGAGAGATTCGCTTATCGAGAACCTCGTCATTTACATCAAGAAGGCTTGGAGCAAGCGTCCTCCACCTCAGCCACACCGGTCGAGCAGTCTTCCGCTATGCATGTCGATCGCCCGCATTGAACTTCAAGTTGACCGCTGCGAGAGCTATAAGCGCGAAATTCCTTCAGTTTCTCCCTCCCGACTGGGTCGGACCGGACCATATTCTCAGTACCATATGTGAATGAGATCCTCGATAAATGCTCTGATATGTCGGTGATGGAACCGTCTATGGATCAAACCAGACTTCCATTCGATTTAACGATACGCAGGGGTTCCCGGTAATGGTGGCAGATCATACCGCTACTCAATAAGATATCGCTCACACTCAATAAGTAGACTTTAGTGAATGAGCTCGTAGCTATTCTCGTTTCGGCCGCTCCACGAAAGCTTCCGATGAGGAACGGGGGCTCTGAAATGTCTGGGTACTGGGTCATAGTCCGTCCAAAATGCATCGTCCTGTAGCAGACGAAGTAAGGGCTCTGCGGATCACAAGCCGTGAAGGTCTGCGAAATCCGGATTCGCTCCGGTCACGAGCACAGCCTCGCTCGAAGATCCGGATTGTGGGTCCATCATCGTTTACGATCGGAGTTAATGGTGGTCAGAGAATATTTAGAAGCACTCCGACGGCGATACGTATCGGTCCGCGCAGACAAATGCTCGAGAAACACCCTGGACTGGAAGCAGTGTTTGTCTTGTGTGATCATATCCAGCCTCTTGCTGATCCTGATCGCAGGAGCTTTCAGGTCATCCGTGGGGGATTTGACATGTTCTCGGGCGGAGTGAGTTTTTCTTCGGGGCCGCTCCTCGGTATGGTGATTCGACAACTTCATCCAGCATACCATCGTTCGGCAGGGAATATGCAGTCATAATCACGAAGGAATGGAAGAATTCCACCCTGAGATCATTTACGGTTACATTCATTGAATCATCGAGAGAGCTCGTCGTGGAGAAGACGATTGACGAAGCGGTCCTGGAAACATTATTCACGTATCCGGAAGGGGCCCGCAAGCTCATGTGAGTCTCTTATTCCTTCCTGGATCATTACGCAATCTTCATCATGTCCTTGGAATCATAAAACGCCAATACGTATGTCGCGTCAACCACCCTAGATATACATTGGAGCGAGCCTACGGAACCGTTCCTTGGTGCCGGCACAGCGACACGCCAGCGAAAATAATCCTTTTCTACAGACCGGCCGCAGAATTGATTCAGGTCACTACAGAAGTCTTCGGAGCTTCCCGATTCCTCCAAGTCGAGGAACCCGTGACTTTGTTGAAAGAGGGAGCTAGAGGTTCGTTCATGAATCATGAGGTCATCTCATCTGAAACTCCATCCCTGCCGCGATTCCTCCCCTTCAAAGCAAGATCTCGACTCGATATCCACCCACAGAGTATCTTACGTGGCTCAGCGTCGCGAGTCTCCTGAAATGGGAGGAAGCGTCAATTGACGATTCAGCTGTGATCGATTTCGACGGCAAGCACGTATATGGAGCGTATCGATACGCGTCGAACCTCGGCGAAAACTGCACGGATCACAGATCCTTCGCCAACCGACTGGAATCCTTCGGGAGAAAATGTTTTTTCGCAACATCTGCGCCGCTCCGTTGGGGAATGCTTTTGAGAAAAAACGAATCCAATCTCCTGCCCTGGATCGAGTCGTGTTTCCATAAAGAAGCGAATTCAACTTTGAATTTCGGTATCGTGCGGATTGACGTCCGCCCCGATGCTCGCCAGCCCTCGTTCAACAAGTGCAGGAAGGCCACCGAAGAACTCTTGCCCTACGATGATCTCCTCAGGCTGGATTTTCCGAAAAAAATCAGAAATACCTTCTTCATTCAGCGACGGGGGGCTTTCAAGATTGGCTGGGAGCTGGCCAAGAGGGAGGACGGCATGAGCAAACAATCTTTCAGGGAGCTCGCTGAAGAATGTGAGTATCAGCTACGGTCTTGCCTGAGAGCTAATTTGAATTCCCCGTTGCTCCAAGGATCGTCCTCAAAATCGCTGGCATGCGTCCACTGAATGAGACGCGTAGCCGCTTCCAGCTTGCATCTCGCTCTCGCGCGGAGCAGAATTTCAATGCGCCGAATTCTCACTCATGTCCCACGTTCTGAACTTCAAGGAGAGGGATTCGCATCTCTTCGTGAGTAGATCCTGTGTTTCCTCTATTTCCGTATGCATGTCTCAGTGATCTTTATACAGGATGCGAGAGCGTTCCATTGCCGGGAATTTATGATTTTTGATTCAAACTTCAAGTTCATCGGGAGTATTAGAGGACAGCAAGTCAGCTATGTTCATGGAGTCGCCTGGCTGGAGATTGTTCATAAAAAGACAAAAACCTTGTTGTGATATCGAATGTTCGCTCGAGGCGTAGGATCGGTGAAGTAATTCGGTATCTAAGGGATGGTATGGATACTGGACATTCGAGCATCTTGGACTCGGCAGGGTAGTTTCTCCGGCGGCTCTCATCATGGAGTCATCACTTAATATCCTCCCAGCATGGATAGCATAGCTAAATTAGGAAACATTTCTCTACCGAGAGACGAATGAGGTCTGCGTTGATATTGGGACGAGGAGCGGACATGGAAAGCGGATACTCGATGCAATGTTGTTGGCCCATTGCATAGAATCAAATTCAACTATTTTCCCGATAAGCAACACTCAGGTGGAGTTCCATGTCCACATACACGATCGTCCGGAGGCGGTTCGGTGAGAGGGATCCAACCCTCGGCTCGTGCTGGCGAGACCTCGGTGCCAGAACGAAAAAGCGCGGAAATCTTCGATCGAACATAGTGTGATTCTTTAGAGCAGTGGTTCCCAACCTTTTTCTCCCACGGAACCCCTAGGGGTTTCGCAGGTAGACTTTGGGGTTCCGCGCAATCCGCCACGGAACCCTTGGGTTCCGTGAAGCCCTGTTTGGGAACCTCTGCTTTAAAGACTCCGAGAAGCGGGAATTTTCTGGAAAACTCTAAAGAGCGGAGCAAACGAACGGAGGGGTACGTGCGCTCAGGACAACCTTGTGACAACGAACCATACTACAGCGAACAAGTACAAGGAACACATCTTTCCGCCTCCTCTGCAGGCTCACCATGGAAATTAGGTTGGAGAAAATCCGAGCTCCTGAGCTAGGGAGTTCATTGAGCCATATCCTGAATCGATGTCGCTCCCGCTCCCGAAGGGTTCCCTCTCCCGCTTAACTCGTACCAAGCTCTCGACCCGCTTTCATCGAAAGATTTCTTCGGTCGGCCCATCTCATACTTACTTTCCGTTCTTCGACTATAGCGGCCCGGACCCTGGTCAGTCAACGGCGGTGCCTTCTCGGTAGATTGGACCCGCTCCGGCCATTTCCTCCCCATCTGGTTCCTCGATGCCATGGGCTTGGTTAACGGGCCTGTCTTCATCTGCGTCGAAATCTCATCGCCTTTCGCCCATTTTCCGCCTCGCGTATGTGCGATATTCCGCACCTGATAATCCACTCCGCGAGTTTCCTCACTCACAGAAAATAGATTCTCCAGTTGGCGGCCCGAGAGTTCTTCGAGAATGAAGAAAATAGAAGCTTCAAACGTTCTTCACTCAATTCGAGAGAACTTCCCTCTCGAGAAATATATAATTCTTCAAGCTCCGAACCTCTCGAAGATACCAAGGGGCCTGGTCCCGCGGTCAAAGGGCTAGGTCTTCTTTGGGGCCTCCATCCCGGACCTAATGACTCCCGCCGGAGAGATAAGATCAATCCTCTTGCGGAACCATGATGCGGAATAGAGGCTCGACGTATGTAATCCATCTTCACAAGCGGGAATAGGGTCAGTAGGTAAAAATAATTGGAGAAGCTCTTGTCTAGCGCTCGGGACGTGCATGAGAATGAACAGAATCGAACAGACGAGCACTGTCTGGACGGCAAACAATCCCGAAGGAGCGGCGACCCGAATTCATTCCCTTCAATGGGGAAAACTTTAGAGCAACTCTAGCAGGACTCGCTGGAAGGGGGTTCTCCAATGGACGAGCTGTTTTATCGGGGACAGAGAATCGACCGGCATGTCTCTCATTCGGGGGCAAACGATGACAGAGGAATCCGACCTTCGGCGGACGAGTTTCCTTCCCATGGAAACGACACGGGGTTGAATCCCCTCGGCGGGGCACAGGGTGGATTATTTGGAATCATTGGGTCGTCGCTTCGTTGTTGTCCCTCGTCCATGGAGAGATGATGGGTGAGGGGTGAGCAGAAGGATTCATATGACAATATCGTCGTTTTCGCTTTTTTCGAGAGCAGAGTAGGTTTCGAGAAACCAAATGAGTGCGACTTTCCGAGGTTTGTGTCTGGTCGAATCACAGTCACGCTTTCGCGCAAGAAGCTCACAGGAAGACAATGTCACGCATCTACGAAACAAGCGACTATGAAAACTCATTGAGGTCGAGGGGGACGTACAGATCAGGTGCTGAAGTTTTTCTGCCGCGGTGTCTCCGGGTATTGTCGACACCTCTTATTTCATTCCTGTGTCTCTACAACCATCTATTTATCAATCCGTCAGGTACAGGTACTTCGGAAGACCTCGATTCCTGGGGGAGCAGTCTGCCGAGATCTTATAAAGTTATGTTATCCATCATAGTAGTGTCAATCGTAATCGCTGTAGTCATGCTACTGCTCCCAAGCACTAGCAAAAGATGGATGGGAAGGTGGGTCAGATTTTTCTTCAGAATGTCACATATGAGCACGACAGACGGTACATATATTCAAGGAAAATTGATACCCATTTTAATAATTTCCGTTCGGCGATCGAAGTGGTATTTCGGTAATCATAAGCAAAGAAAGCAAGGAATCCTATCCAAAACTTCATATCATATCATATGAATTGTCTCAAGGCGTCTTCCTCCTTTCAAATATCCTCGAGGAAGAGTTCAGGGAAGCTCTCTGGACTGACACCGACGAAACCCCTCGCCTCGAGTGAGTAGGAACGATATTCGCTCGCATCAGAGTAGCAAATTGTCGAGAATCAGAAGTACGTCCGACTTGTGACTTGTGAGTGCGTCTCTGCTGAGGTGAACCTCCCATGGGCTTGTGGGTCAGTGGATCGTTGAATCGAACATGGGGACGCAGAATCGCGCAGTTTCGGAAGTTAATATGCTTCTCTCCACAGGAAGATTCTTCAGAGGCTCTACAGATTCATCCCGAGATCGAAGCGCGACAGGACCCTCCTCAAATTCTACTCCCTGTATGGAGCTGATGCGGGACAAATCGAGAAAACCAATAAATTCTTTAAGGAATCTGGCTTCTTCACCATGCAAGAAGTTGTGGAGTTGATCGACCCAGGCACTCAGAGTGAGTTATCGAAAGTTCGTTTTTTCCGGCTTCCTTTGAATCCAGATCGTCCGATAATCATATTGTTCGAGAAAGAATGGCTCTTTCCCGACAGCGTTCTTCACTTGGTTCAGTTTGATGAATCTACAGAAAGCGAATGAAGAGACCATCTACGAGAGGGCTCTGGTGGATTATGACGGTGAATTCATCCGGTCAGGCTATATCTCGAACACGAGCAGCTGCGGAGAACACGAGTCAGCTCGCGAGTATGCGTCACCTTTCGGGAAAATTTGTTTCATTGTCGAAACGTTCTCTTTGAATTGGAAAGTACTGCTGACTCAACCGCCGGAGAGGTTTGATCGGACAGGTTGGCTCGAGAGCTGTTTTCACGGGAATGCGAGCTTCGATATCATGCACGAGGATTTCAAATTCGAGATCAGGAGAGGCAGCCGTTTGGCGAATGGCGAGAGTTGTATCATCGCTTCATATCACTTACTGCCACAAGACGTAATATACCGTTTCACGCCGGCCGTCAAGCTCATATATCTAATCCACCATCCCAACAGAGGCTTCAAAATCAGCGGGGAAATGAAGGGCATCAGAGCAGGATTCCAACAAACCAGATTCAGTCGTTTCGTCAACTTCGGTGAGCTTCCTCATCCGAGGAATCGTACCTCTTAATATAAGATATGTTCTTAAAGTACGTATTCGCCTTCCCTCTTAGTATGCTCGAGCAATCCGACTTCGAAGAAACAAATGATCTATTGCGCCGAGATCTCTCTCCTCTTTAATATCATCCCCTTGCCCGAGGAGGCGGCTCTATTCGTAAGTGATGTACACTCGAATTCCAAGCCAATTCTTGAATGATATGATGGGAGACGGCATCTTCTCTCGGGCAAGAAGTTCACGCGGTTCAACACCGCTCTTCGTTTATAATTTCAGGTCGTAGACGAGATTGGAGGTCGCAATATAAGTTGGATTCATGGAGCGGCAGTCAGAGATGTCGCAATGCTCCAGTCCATAACTTGATGCGGGTCTTGCCTGAGGGGACCCGACCGGACTCTACCCGCTTCCCAGAGAGGGAGAGGTCGAAGCCGTGATCTCAACTACTTTGAACCCCTTCGATGTGAATATGCCGGAATAGAATGAGCTCCTTTTTTGAATGAGGCGCGCCCCTTGAGAGCCCGGAGAGCCGTCAGATCTGCGCTAGCGGAGTACATGATGTATCGTTATGCTCCCCGTGACGCGGTAACATCATACCGCTGACCCGGGAGCTGCATATGATCCATGGGGCCGCACGGAAAATTTCTCCCATTCCCGAGAGTTTTCTCCCATTTTTCTTTCTCCCATTCCCGTCCCGATGGCAAGCCCTGAGCTCGTATTTATCGTCCTCGTTCAGCCGAAACCTCCAATGTTGTGTTCGGCCCCTGTGTAAATATTGAAATAAGAGTCAACGTGGAATCTCCATTGCTGTTCCTTAGTTTTCCCATACTTCATGGAAGGGAATCAGGATTTCAGTGAAATCTCTGGGCATTATTCTCAGATGGTTATTCCGAGAGCTAAGAACGAATGGTTTTGCCTTCGGTAATTGACTACAACGCCTAATGGAGTTCTGTCTGCTGAGTAGGGCGATTCTCTCGGAGATTAGTGCGTTGTTTCCAGCGAATTCTCCCCTCACAGACGGTTTTCCAGAGACCCAGTCGGCCAATGGCTTCCGAAAAACTGCTGTTCGCCGTGAGTCCTTCGCGTGACTCTCTGGATGGCTACGACGGACGTGGCCGACCCAGTAGTTGCTCCTACCGCCGACTCGACCACCGAGTCAACTCGAAAGGTGATGGCGGCATCGGCTGGGCCGGCAACCGAGTTTTCACCGAACCGTCCGGATCGCCAGGTCCGAACGCTTTTTATCGGGCCGCCGATGAGAACGGATCCGGGAGGTCATAGCTCACAGCTAGGGCTCCCCGTCAGCAGTTGAGAGCAGGAAAACCGAGATGAGGAAGACAAGGAGTCCGAAGCTTCTCTTCAAAGACCGGCGAGCCATGGTTAACCTCATATATCCTGAATTTCGCTGATACCTATCATGCGTTCCGTTCGACTGGAAGTCTCGCGTCGTGTCTACGCTCGATGCAAGTGTCAACCCGGGCTGATGATGGCTTAGAGACCCGCGGAAGAACTCGGAAAACACATCAAAGGTCTCCGGGACAGCCGCGTCGAGATTCATAGGGAATCTCGAAGGGCTTAGTTAGCATCTCATCCATGGGGTACACGAATCTGATCATCTGTATCCCTCAAGGACGGGCAAGCCCGATCCGGCCGGCTTGCCGAAATCACGGGAATTCGCCTAGTCGACGCACCAGTCCTGGTCGATCCCTAAGAAACTGTCGAAGGTGAGCCGGAGCCGCCGTAGAGTCGGCAATGAAATACCAGGGCGATGACGGTATTCCTCTCGGGAGGCGTATCCAGTCCGCAAATCAAAGATATCCCGGAACTCCGTAGTGTCTCCAATAAGAGAGTATTTATTTTTCGAATGAAGCTTTCGCGATCGATGGCGCTTCTGGATCCTCCCTGTCAGCGGAGACAGACGAAGATGTTATCCGAATTTCGAGGGAGCACTAGAAAAACTTCCCCAGATCGAACGAAGCGCGGCTCTCGGCCAAATATTGAGGGACATAGTGCATACACGAGGCGAGTACGATCGCTCCGGACATCAGCGCTAAAGCTTCCATGAGAATGTTTTTCATGCTTGTGATCTTGGAGCTTTTGTCAGGGGCTGGGTTCGCAGGGTCGGCGGCTCGTTTTGCGCAATCGAGAATTCCGTCGCCGTCGATATCAGATCTCTCGACTGGATCTCCACCGCGACGAAATTCTCGTGGCGAGCCCGAGACATTCTCCGCGACGGGATCCGCCGGCTGGAGTCCCTCGGGAAAACTCGCGACACCTGGGGGCTGCGTTGGAGTCGAAGGGTTATTCTCCAACCAGGCGGAGACAAAGTTTATCGTTTCTTCAACATTCCTTGCCGGCTCCGCAGGGAGAATTGGCGAACAGCGGCTGCTCGATCGGAGAGTCCCTTCAGTGTAGTCACCACAAGCGTGCTCATGGACGTTTTCCTCGTCGTGCCGATGGCTCCCGGAGCTGTACGCACTCGACGTGGCGTTAGAAACAATCGAAGGTGCAAGATCCGGTTCGGAAGCGTCACTCAACTCCTCGTAGAGATCCGCTTCATTTTCGCTGCTTGCAGTAGTCCCAGAGCTCCCGCTTCCGGTGGTGAGCCGGACTCCCCTCTCAGCGACCCCAGGCTCCGGGAGGAAGTCCTTGAAGGCATTTTCATCAGCGTCGGACACCGTAGAGGCGGAACTCTGCCGGCTTTGAAAAACGTTCCTTCGACAATCGAGCGGGCTCTCGGGCGGTTGAAACGTCGGCGTTGGTGTCACAGGTGCATGGGGGTTCGAGTTTTCCCATTGCTGAATTTCCGAAACGGGTTTGAAGGTAGATCCCGAGTACTCGGCTAGTTCTTCGGTGAGAGACTTCTTCGGCGGAGCTCGGAAATGAGGGTCGCACCGTGCCACTGAATCTCTTGATCGGAGTGGCTCGCCGCCTTCTCCCGATTGTGACGCCGGAAGGACACCACGGATTGGCTTAATGATTCCGCGGCACCGTTTCTTCTCGTATGAGTTTTCCTCTCTGAACACCGGCGAGACATTTCTCCGAGAAGCCTTCTCTTCAGCGGAGTTGAAGTCATGATATCCTCCATTTTCGTCCGGGGGAGCGCTGCCGCCAGAGAGGCAGTATCTGTACTCGTTCCTTCCATGGGAAAAAAAGGAATCCGACCTATCGTGGGGATTCATTAGCGATCGAGAGCGCTCGGCGTGCGTCGCGGTACCTGGATCACTTTCCAAGGCTGATCCTCCAGTAACCTTGGTCCGCGATTCCGGCACAAGGGGGACCCACATCGCAGAAACTGGAGATCGAATAGATCTCGCGGAACGCCTCTGAGGCAGATTCACTTCTTCGACGCAGCTCGTCCTCAGAGGAAAGCGTGGGACTTCATTATTGTCGACCATCGCATCACATCGGGCGGAATGGGAGATGAGAATGTCTGCGGCAAACTGCATATTTAGAGATTTTCACGCGAATCTTTCCTTTCTATGGAACTCCTGACTTTGATTCGGAGGAACAGAATTGAACAGTCCGACGCTACCGATTTCTCTATCCGGAAGATCGATTACGAGAGGATCGGAATCGAGATCATGAAACTGATAGCATCATTCATCAATCCGATTGGCTGACGTGATGCGGAGCCGAAGTCTTTCCCATGGAGGGAATGGGAATCTCTCTGACGCTCTCTGAGATTGCCCACCGCACCCCGCCGCGCCCACCGAACCCCGCCGTGCCCCACGAAAATGCGCCCTTGGGCTTCTTATGGAGCTTCGCAGGTCGAGATAGAGGAATTCTGGTCGAAGCCTTACCATACTCTGGAGACCTTTTTTCTGTCAGCTCTGAATAACAAGTGCGATGGGATCGCCCCCTCCAACCCGCTCCCGCTGAAACGCACTCTTTGTAAATAAATGATCCAGAATTCCCTCTCCGGAAGAACATGAGAATGCGACAATGACGAGAACCATGAGAATGTCATGGTGAATGAAGCACAACTAAACGGCGCGACCGAAAGCGGCCCTTCAGAGTGTCAGAGTAATTTTTCCAGTGTCCAATAAAATGATTCTTTTATGCTAGCGAAAAATCCTGATGTCCGAGCTCTTAAGGATGGGGAGTGAATTCGATACAGTTCTTGCAGATCCCTCGCAAGCGACAATATTTATTTGCTGTATGTATCTCGCACGATTTCCTTGCGAATTGAGCTATAAGAGAGCCAAAAGATAATTCGATGTTTCCAGCGAAGCACGAAATCTTGGGGATTCCGAGCGATGCATTATCAAAGCTCATATTTGCATCGAGGAGCGAGAGGCAATCGTTCTTCTTCCGCACCATCCCTGAATCGGTACTTCTGCGGGGAACCGGTCCCTATGCACGATTAGACCGAGTATCGTCGTTCTGGCAGGGTCCGACCTATAATCAGCTCATCGTTCTCGACACTCCAGATCGTACTGTGCTCGACGTAGTCCATCTTCAGGAAGCGGACTGCCGCGTCAACTTCGAAGAATTGTTCGTTACTCAGAGACAGATTCGATATTTCAGTCGAGCGCAAATCCTCTGAGTTCGAGACCTCGTCGCTCACCCGGCAAGGAGGACGATCTCTAATTGACTCAACGGTCAGTAGATCGAAAATAGCACTCTGCGTCGTCGCAGCGCCTGAAGCGCTCGAGACTCCACGGCTGGCAGTAGGCAGTGGGAGCCCGGGATTCCCACTATGGTCTTCCGTCGAAGTTACGTCGGTAGTTGCTCGTGATACGATTTGTTTCGTAGGCAGAATCTGACACTGTCCACCAGCGGAGTCAGGTCGCCTCACATGTTTCTTCCGAAGATGAGTTCCGAGATGCTGCTGTTTGGCGTACGCCCTTCCGCAATGTCCACATACAAAAGGGGGCCCGAGTTTCGCCGCTGGAGGAGCGCCACTCGGATGGGTTTTCGCTTGGTTGGCCACCACGGGAGGGGTGATCGGTGAGTTCCTCTGGGGAACACGGCCAGTGATGAACTTCTCTGATTTGTCGACCCTCCGACGTTTGACTCGAGGTGAATGCCCACATGAGTCGACCATTTGAACAATGGCAACGCTTAAGGTGTTAGGAAGCGCGGCAGAGGCGCTCCTGGTCCGATTTTCCGAAGATGCACCGGAGATATCCATACTGATCTCTGGAAAATCACGAGGCTTCTAGCAGAATCTTCGAAAATTGTTGCCCGAAGGTGCTGGGTTTCTCAGTACCTCACTCGAAGAGAATATATACCCAGCTAAGGATGTACCCTCGCTCATACACTCCGCCCTCTCCTATTGAAAATCGCGATAATGATTTTCGAGGGAGAGAGCTTGCGAGAAACCCCGAGCTGTCTACTGAGAATTCGAGTCGATTTCGGATTCCATTGAAAGACCCCACTCTTTCGGACATCGCTTGGAATGCCGAACTTCTGAGTGGGTCCAGACACGAGAATTTCATCGTCCGAAGCGTGAGCCGGCATTGATGAGAGCAAGAGCTGAATTCTCACAGACGGGTGTTCTCGTCGAAATCCATGGGTTCACAGGGTGGGTGAAATTTTACGACTACATCGAGCACCGTCGAAACGAATCCTCAGCAGAACAAGCTTTGTGGCTGGCTGGCTATAGAGATAATAATGGAAACCTTTCGTTACGGCGAGCTTTCATTACAACGAACTCATTTCTTCAGTCCCGCGAGCTTCGTTTTAACGGGATTTCACTATTATTATCCAAGCGATGACCGTTTCCTCCGCAAGAAACCGCCCATATTGGAGTTTTCTCCGTCGACGGCAGATTAACAACTCTGTGAAGCTATTCCTCCAACAGCAATTCTTCCCGTAACCTATGGTTTTTCCACAGGCGAATCGAGCTTGACAATCATCGAGCTGCGGCTCCTCTGACTCCGACTCCGTCGTGCCCATGGTTTTCCGAGGCTTCGTCATGTCCTATCACACTCACGAGGTCTCTAGCTCACAAAAGCAGAGTGATTCTCGTATGAGATCGCTCAGGAGCTTGAGAGCCTCTCCTTCATTACTGCAAGGCTCGGGGAAATGTAGGGCGGATCAAAAGTCTTGTATCGGTTACCTAGAGAATTTCTCGATGGTTCCATTGCGAATAAGGATTAATCAATCGAATGCTCGATCATTAGAGAAGTAATTCATGGACCAAAGCAGGGCTCCTCGGCTGGGATCTCGCATCAGGAATATCCGTGAATTCAGCGACAAACCTCACGGTTGCCCCGGGGATAGGTTCGGAAGTCCCCATCGATCATTGGAGAGATTTCGAAATAAGACTCGCCCTTCAAGATCGCAACGGGCTCCTTCGGAGGGCGCACGGTCTCGCTTTCGGATGAGGAGAGAGAATCGGTCGAGAGAGAGAAACGTTCTGCGGTGATTTCTCATATTCATTTGAGATGCATTTATTCTTTGAGAGCTTAGAAGACTTATATGACATGTTATGCGTATTGGTGAACTTATTTGCAAGGATTATGGAGATGAGTCAGCAAAAACAAACAGGGACTGTGTTCCGCCGCGAACTTCCTGTGAAGATGCGTGTATGTGTGCTCCCGGGAACAGAAGTAAAATGACAGCCCGACTAGTAATGGTAGCTTGCCCCATATGCTTGCTGTTGTCCATTCCAGCCCTGGCTAGCGTTGTAGGCTTGTCCGTAACCCTGGAAGTAGGAGGAAGAGAATCACAATTCGCTCACTTCCGAGCTCCTCAATGAGGACAGATTCATCTCACGTGTTTTCCTTTCTTCTCCAGGGGCTTCTTGAGCTCTCAGGGAGGGGCTCCCTCCATCCTGATCTACGTATGTATATTCACCTGCTGTCCCCATTGTTGCTGACTGTAAGCCTGTGCACTGTAAGCGCTCTGTCCATTGCGGTCATAGTAAGCCATCGAATACTCCTCGGCTTTCTTTTTCGCGTCGGGTCCGGATCCGTTCTCGTCCGTCGGACGTTTCCTGTCCCTTTCTTTTTCGACCAGCTGTGGAATTAGGGGCGTTTAATACGACTGAGACGTGAGATGGATCCATTTTCCCCTCGTCGGAGATTTTTCTCTTCGCGCTTCACTCACCTTCAACATTTTCGAGTATTCCTCCAGGGCCTGTTGAGCCTGATCGACTTCATCGGTCATTTCCTCGTAGTATTCCAGTCGTCTCTGGAGAATATCCAGTTTCTTCGCTTGAGGGATCTCCGTCGCCTTCAGAGCGGTTTTGAATGTTTCGCTGATGAGCACCGTATTCTCTGATTTAATCGCCAAGTCGATCATCGCCAGGTAGACGCGGCAATTTTCCTGAAAACATCGAACGATGTAGGTTATTACTTATTTATAGCTATAATTATTAATATTAAACAATTAAATAGGTCGTTCACTCACGGGCTCTCTCTGACTGGCTTCTTTGAGAATCTCGATCGCCGTCACGATGTCTCCCTTGGTCTGAACGAGGAATCTCGCGTATTTGATGGCGAAATGGTTTGCTACTTTTGGTGTTTCAGCTGATGCCGCGTAACTTTTATACAGCTCTTCGACCTTGTCGGCTCTCCCGAATCGACGATGGATGTTCAAGCGTCGCATGGCGAAGACGACGCAGCTGCCGAGCCTTTCCTCCATGGGCTGCAGAAGATCTTCGACGGAACCTTCAGCCAGGGCGCCTTCGCGTTCTGCATGAGGCCACAGTATTAGTTTTTCTCGGATTCGGAATAAGCCAAGTTCATGAAACATGTACCAAAGAAGATCTCGGTCCGGCTCAGATAACGGAAGTGCACTCGTTCTCCGTGATGTGGTACAAGAACTACTGACCTTTTTTCTCGACGAACGAGAGCCAAGACATATTGATGATCGGTTTCTTTGGGAGGTGGACCTCGCAGGCTCTCTTGTACAGAGCCATAACCGCCTCGATCGAATCTCCCGCCGATTCAACCCAGTTGATATACTGTGAAGCAGAGCGACGATCTCAGACACAGAATTTCGTTGGAACGGAAGATACAGGCAAGGCCTCTCGGATGATAAAAAAAATCAAGCACTGAAGAGGGGTTTCAAGTTCTGTCTCCTACCTTGATCCACATGTCTTCGTACAGGGCACAAGCGATCAGACATCGCTCGAATAGAAGCCTGATGCGCTTCTCATCGCCCATTTCGATTTCCAGATCGAGGTAATCTTTCCAGTTCTTGATCTGTGTCTTCTCCAACGGTTTCACGTGGAAATAGGGCCGTTTGATCTGTGGAGAAAAGATTGTGAGTCCGATGGCGGCTTTTTTGCCAAGCGTTGACCCCGTCGTCAGTGGCATCGCGTCGTCCATGTTCACATTGTTACACTCTATACCGCGCAAGTAGCTACGGGGCGCAGGGCCACAATATATACAGGTCGTAGTAGATACACATGATTGATACAGATCGACTTGCGACCGACTCACCCTTCTGGGTCGGATTCTCTCAGGCCTGCTGAGACTCCCGAAGCTCCTCTAGCCATGACAGCCTAGTGACCACATTTCTACCTATTGCATATAGACAACCGTACGTGACAAAATGATACACTTGCACAAGTAAGCCTAGGATATACAGCTTCGAGGAATATGTTGATAATGTACAGTTGCAAACTAATAGTGAACCAATTTGTCTCGTTTGGCAAAAACCGACACGACCATGAATTTCTGAGCGGCATTTTATCGAGATTTTGGTGACCTTCTACCAGAGAGTCGTAGGATTCGATTGGCTGAAAGAGCATTGGTTATGCCGCTTGTCGAATCTGAATATAACTGTGGGGAGATCGTTAACCATATAAAACGACGCAAATATGCCACGGAAATACTCCCTCAAACAATCATCCAATCAATCATCATCTCAATATTCATATTATCGTCATAGACTGCGTCATCGCTCCGACGACGTGCTGTCGTATTCAGTCTTGAAGAGCTTTCGGCAACGAAATGAATGAATGGACAAATCGAAGTCAAATCATTCGACCCGTGAAGCAACGATGGTATCAAATGTCTAACTCAGGCCTCAACGCAACGCAATGGTGGCACGAAAATGTCTGTGACCGAAAACCCGAGCCGAGAGCGCCTCTCCGAACGCCGCTTCTGATTGTCTCGAAATCTAATCTAGTAAAACGAGGACTATCACGTAACTGTAGCCTATCTAACTTACGCCTTCTTCGAAAGTCCAGCGCGTGGTGCAGGCTTCCTCATTCTTTTTGTACACATTCTTCCGACGTTGGATCGCTTCACCTTTGATGAACGTGGGCTCGTCCTGTAGAGAAAAGAATATTAGATGAGCAGGGGATAGAATGCGCTTCGCAGGCATAAGGCATCGATGGGTTGGCGATATGCCTATTCCGCACCGACTGGAAGTCGGGCATTGAGAGCTTACGCAAGGGAGCCCGATTCCCCCGCTCGATCGAGAACCAACACGGAATGCTAGCGAGAGGAACTGAAGGAATAATAGTCATAGAGAGAGAGAGGGAAGACTATAAGGATGGAAGATGGAGCGAACAGGCCGAAACAAACAATTACGGGGTCGGAGAGAATTCGCGAGCGAGAACTCAGCCGTAAATTTTCTGTGCTGGGCGACCGCGACCGCTCCCCAAGGATTCTCGATAGTAGCATCATCGTTGATAACGAGCCGAAGTTCTCTAACCTCGTCCGTGGCTCCTTCACCCTTCCGTTGTTCGTATAGCTGTTTCCATTCCTCGATCTCTTCTTCGCCAAGAGTCTCATGGAGCGGATATTTCTCCAACAAGCCTTGGAATCTGAAAAAGAGTAGGTCTTTGAATGCACCGTCCAATGATCAAAGACACTTTCCGAGAAACTCCCACAGTCTTCACAGGGATCTCCGGATCGAGGAGCTCCATGGATGAAGCTTGATATCCTAGGCAAGACTTCTCTGCCGCAGTATTCGTGGACTTCATTTGCCGCAAGCAATGAAGCTATCCATCACTTACTTTTCGAAATGTTGGCTATAGAGCTGAGTTGGCGTTGAGATCAGTCTGTCATAGATAGCGGTGACGTTCACGAGCTGCTGTTGTTCCGTTTCCCAAGCTATCCATGAATCCCAGAGTCGGTCAGAGCGGAACTCCAATCCGGCGACCTACGGAATATAGGTTCGTATTCGACAAATTGCATCGTCAGGACATCAAGCGGGAGGACGATCCCGATGTGATCATGAGAGCAAATGAGGAGGAATCATCATGAGGACGAGACATAACTTGTGAGAACTTACATCGATCGATCGCTTGTATAAATCCCTGAGCTGTTCGACCTCGTCCTCGCGGTCCTTGACCTTCAGCTTGAGGAAGTTTATGTACTGCAGCCAGAGATCAACAGATAGGGGGATGGCTTGGAGACCTTTCTCAAAAGTTTCCTGACATTTCTCCATGGCGAGCTCCTCTCCCTCTTGGACGTTTTTCCGCTCCAAGTCAGCGAGTTTTTTCCAATAGCCATAGCAGTACGGATAGTGCTCGAAGAAAGACAGGAACACTTCTCGAGCACTCTGAATGCCTGGGCACGGAGAGAAGAAGAAAAATAGGCGATGGCCGAAAAACAATAACTGCCAACAATCAAGCTGGAATTAAGGCAGGAATCCACTCACCGATCAGAAGGACGTTCTGTTCGACATGCGTCAATAGGGATGTCCAGCCATTGAAGTCGCCAGAGTTCTTCTTAGCGTCAGCCCACATCTCCTCGAACGACTTCTTCTCTTCCTTTTTCTCCGTCGTCATCTGGGAACCAGTAAGAGAGACGTTTCACCGACCGATACACGTGATTTCAATCATTTCCGAATGACAGAAGCCCGAGAGCTCGACTGAGAAAGTCACGATTCCTAGACCATCTTGAAGCGATCTCGTAGGGTATTTCGAGACATTGTGAGTAACCTCGTGATATTCGATCTCGACGTAGATCAATGACGGTTCATTATCAGAATCCGGTCGAGTGCTGGTAACCGACGAATTGTGGTACGGGGCAAGCATATCACAGATCGCCTAAAGCAGCATCTGGAGCCGTCAAATGTGTTATATTATACACACGATGACGAAACGCGGATGAGCAACTCCAAGACGCCGACAGCTCGCGGCATACCAGCGCGCTCCAGAGCTGGCATGGCTCGAGATTCACGATCCGACGCTCAAAAGCCTGTGATATAACACCACGTGCGGGAAATCGGATATCGACTACAGCCAGCGAAGCATCGAGGAAAACTTCGATATCCTCCCTCAATCCTAGGTAGTGACCATCAGGCCGACGGAGATCCGCGACGCCCAGTCACGTCCTTCCGGCAGCGTGGCTGGGCGGCACAGCTCGCATCTGACTAAGCAACGTATACCGCGAATTACCTTGCGAAATTGTGTAACGTTTCAGCAGTCGCTTGTGAAACAATATTGGAAACAGAAGAACTTCTCGTCTTTGTCAGAAATGCGGGATTCCAGCCCGAGAACTTGAATCCGGTTCGCTCTATAGAACGCACAGCACACACACTTATAGAATACGCTCAGCAACGTTGTCGGTCGGTCGACGAGGAGTGTGCACAACAACAGCAGCGGTTATAGCAGCCGCCGGAAGCTAGACCCTCTCTTTCAAAACAGAACTCACTCTCACGGAGCGCGGAGCCGGCAGTGTTTCAACCTCTCGGCACTACGCGCCTTACGGAGGACCGACTCACCTAGCGGCGAGGAGATACGATGTTCCGGTTCTCCGCGACAAAGGGAGCGAACGATAAGAACGAGTAATAATTTTTCAAAGGACATCAAGCAGAGAGGCAGAGAGAGATCTAGGATCGCAGACGATCTCTCTGGACCCTCGGGTAATGGTGATGATGATCCCTGCTGAGAAGGGTCCCGGTTCTCTCGAGCTGAGGCTGCGGTCTGCGGTGTGCTCAGGATGGTTCGCGGTTTCTCGTAGCGCTCGAGACTTCGGACGAATCGAGCCCTCCATCCAACCTCACTTGGCTCCGAAGAGAGTCAAGGACAAGCGCACGTTTTGCGCGGTTTGCCGCGTTCTTCGCTTCCGTAAGTAGATCGCAGGAAAGAAGGCTCCGTTGAAGCTTCATCGCACATTCACAGTTCCGATAATGAAAACCATGTCTCTTCGACCCCAATCGTTTTCTACTTCAGTCAGAATTCGAGCAAGCATAACTTTATTGCTGGAAGATTTCGGGCTCGAGTCCGGTGTGACATTCTCCGCCCGGGACGCTCCACGATGCATGAAATGTGTCGGGCGACAAGGACCTCCCGGATCATCAAGGCAGATTTATTCTCGACATGGATGCTCCAGACCCTCTC
Organism: Galendromus occidentalis; assembly: GCF_000255335.2. Classification (NCBI taxonomy): domain Eukaryota; kingdom Metazoa; phylum Arthropoda; class Arachnida; order Mesostigmata; family Phytoseiidae; genus Galendromus; species Galendromus occidentalis. Next base: position 523,509 of record NW_003805462.1, read on the forward strand.
CGTGGGCCTTCGCCGGCAGAATCCCTCCAGAGCCCAGATGGCAATCGCCGATTCGCCAGGCGGCGTCGCTGGAAATGGGAGTACAGGATGAATAGAGAGAGCCGCCTATTGACCGAAAGGCGTGGACAAGCAACTCCCGCGCTACCTTAGTCAGGTGGAGAGTAACGACATCCTTTTTGACATTTAACGGTGTCCCTCGACCTTCAGAGCAAACCGCGCTCTCTAAGGGATCGCTGACCGATTCCGGAACTCTTCTGCCGCCGCTCTCGCAGAATCGCAGAGAAATACGAGCGGTCCAGGTTTACCGAGTGGAAGCATTGAGCCGGTGAGTCGCAATAATTACGGCACTCGTGAATATTGAGTGCGGCTTCAGGCTACATCGCTCTGCTTGAAGTCAGCCTCATGCGCTTCGCCGCAGCTCAAGATTTCAGCGCGAACCTCAATCATTGGATCTAGCTCTTCCTTGGCTATCCTACGAGGTACCATATGTCTAATCCTGATTTAGGAATGCTCGACATATTAGTGGAATTCTACGAACGGAATTCTACGCCTTGTCCGTCGAGAGGTTCTCGGAGACATTTTTGGTCCAGATAAGCGTAAATTGCGGAAGACGCAGTCAAGGGCTTGTGAAAGTTCAAATCTTCCTCGCCACCGAGGCCATGAACGAACTCGCGCTCTCAGCCTCATCCCGGCTTTTGATAAACTGAATCTCCCCGGTCTCTTCATTTACGAATCCAAGTCTTCAATGAACGGCCGAGCGCATAGGATCACAACCTATCTCGTCACGATGGATCACACAGTCCAAGCACGATCTGCGATCCTAAGTGATTCGCCGGGATCCTCCGTCCTTTGTGAACCGACGCGGCTGATGAGCTTCGGAATCGGGACGTCGCGGGAGACACCGCTCGATTTTCCGATCTCAGGGATCCAGCAAGGATAATCGACATCATTGTTTACGCCACCCTGACAGATGCCATTTTTGATAGTTTCTTTCCGCGTTCTTCTCGTACGCTCTTCGCATGGACTTAGAATGGTTACTCCTGGACGTCACCTCGGGCATACGTACAAAGGAATGGGAGAAAGCCGAACGAAGCGTGAACGCCGAATTTCATGTCTGACTTCAGCTCTCAGGTCGAGAGGGATGTGGGAGAGGACAAGAGCAAACACTACGACGACTACTTCGTGATGATGAATGTATTGAAGAGAAGGTAGGCGCCCGCTCCTGCGCTCCGCCGCTGCTGCTGCCGCTGCTGTGGGACGGTAGTGGTGGTGGTCCTGCGGCCGCCGTCGATATCCCCCCTCCGCTGGCTCTTGGTAGGCAGGCAGCAGCGCTGCAGGCTTCTCCGAGCGGCGACGTTTTATCCGCCGGTTCCCGTCGCCGCCCTCGTCGCTGTTTTTCTTTGCAAGTGCTTGCGACCTCCGAAAAATGCCGCTGCGCTCAAAAAAGTGAGTTCATTGCGCCGGGAAAATTAAACCCTAGTACCTATTGACCCCGAGAGTGGGACCTCTCCCGAAGTTCAGCCACCAGGAGCGCGGATAAAAGAACTGAGGCTTTCCGACCGCTCTCGTGAACGACCATTGAGACCTGCTCGTATGCTATTATCCCGAGATCGATTCACCGAACCCCCCAACGATAGTTCCGAGCCTCTGCTCGACCCAGGACCTCACTCCCCTGAATTGAGAACAAGCGGAATTCGCGCGCCATAGATTCCAATGGGGCTGGTTTTTATTCCTGGGTTCGTTGAGAGCGCAAATATGCTTCTCGCACGCTCGGTGCTCATGGAACATACTTGAAGGGCACGCAACCGCATTCTTGCGCGTAATACTGACGTTTCCGCTCTACTGGTCGGGCAATAGGCTGGACTTCCTCGACCTTGACTCTGGGGGTTTCAGCTGGCTCGTACGGGTATCTGCAAGACCTTTGGGTATAAATTAAAGCGTTTCAGTCGGCCGTGATGCTCGTCCCAAGGCATTGATAATCGAGAGTCTCGGACTTTACCTTGGGGGGCTGGGTGTTGGCGTGTATTGGAAAGGATCCACGGGGATATAGGGTGGTGCGGGTGTCGGCCTGTAGTGGACCGAATGATGGTGTTGTTTGGGGATATGCCGTCCCTGAACTTCAGTCTCGTGAAAACCATCACCCTCGGGCTCAGTGTCCAAACAATGCACCCGGGACAGGGATATCTGTAAATGAGAGCGATTATTGCCGTCGTCACGGGACGTTCCGATGAGCAGAGACGATAGGGAGCGAAGTAGCAGGCCGAGCGGAAATTTCGAGTCCCACCAGTCCGATGATTGAGAGGAAGAGTCGGCGCGAAGCCATGGTTGCAAAATATTCCTCGGTGTGGGTTCGCTGCCGACTTTTATACGGCAATGGGGATTCTTCTGAGCCCGGGAACCTACAACCTACAATTGACCTTCACACCTACTCAAATCGCGAAGATCAGATGGAGTATCCAGACTAGCGTACTATTTATGAGGGGAGCCGAAAGCCAGGAATGCCGCTCTGATCAGAAACTTTGTAAATTGTAGAATTCTCACTTCCGAAGCGGAGAATGGTCTGTTTTATGGCTTTGTCACCTAATATAATCGGCCGAGGAGCAGAACGAACGGAAACGCCCCTGACCATTCGTGCGTTCCTCACACGCAGCTAAACTCGATTCGTTTACGTTTTCAGAAAAATCCCGGTCTTCACCAATCCTGCTTCTTGTTGCGGAGCCGTGGATTGCCACTGCATTTATGCCTTAATTACGTTTCCTCTGCTATTCCTCCTGGCGATCCAGAGTTTCTACTCAATGATTATCTCGTTCGCCGCAATGATCATCATCCTGAGGTTGGTGAACGGTCACTCCCATCGGGAACGCATCCGCTCAAAGTTTTTCCTCGTCTGGGGCATCCTGTCATATGTGCAACTCCTGCTGCTCTTCCAGCTGGTGGTCGTGCCGCAGCTGAAGGTGATATTCACAATATAATTGTGCTTTATGTATCTTCGATTATTATTGAGATTTCTCAACGGCCATGTGACTCCCCGTAACATGTCATATGAACGAACTGAGAGTATTCCTTCCGCGCAGATCCTTCTGTCCGAGAACGCCGTCCTCACGAGCCTCGTGGTAGCAGCTCTGTACTTCGCGCAATGCTCCAGGAGGAATCCGGGGATTTTGAATCCTCATCGCAACGAGGACGAAACTAAAATTCTCATCGAAGAAGAAGGCGTCCGTGAAGGTCGTTGCGCAGTTTGCCTCCTCCCGATGCCGCCGCGAACTTCTCACTGTCTCATGTGCGGAGTGTGCGTTCTGCGAAGAGATCACCACTGCATTTGGCTAGACGTTTGCATCGGCGCCAACAATCACCGACATTTCATACTTGGTCTTTTCACGCTCGCAGCCGGTTTATTTTACGGTGCAAACCTGACGTTGACTTCAATCTGTCAGCCAATGATGTTTTGGGGTTTGTTCCTGGTTCCCCAATCATGTCCGGGAGTCTTTGACGCTTGGCTCGACGCCTGGGTTTACGTGAGTGCCGTATACGCAGCATTGGTGGCATGTCTCGTGACCGTGGTGCTCTTACAGCAATTGCTCATGGTCGCTTGTAACACGACCGTTTACGAAATCAGGAAATACCAACAGCTCAACGGAAGTTTAAAGCCCGCTTCTCTAATCAGCAACTGCTTCAATTTCTGGGTGAAATAGGGACTTGAATTGCCCAGCACCGTTAATCTACCGAATGCTCTCTAAGTGATTGGCTCACCGGTGCGAATCGAGCGCTTCGTAGCCTAGACCAACTCGAACAACTCACGCGCTCTGCTCGCAAATATAGATTCAAGAAGCGATTCCATTCGACAAATTCCTCTCAACTCTCTTCCCGATCTATCACACAACGAAAGTCTTCTTCTACGAATCTGCAATCGATTGCCTCCGAACTTCCCTGCGACTACGAAGTGAACGTGTCGAATCGTCCTTGAGGGACACAAGGCGTTGTGATTTACCTCTTCCCTGGCTCCGGCTCTGGAAAAACGGAGGAAAAAAGGCTGGAGTGGGATGTACCCTCCCACATGCTATCGACCTCATCCTCGTGAGTGTCAGAGAGACTTGACCGACCGAGGGTCGGCGTCATTCACCTCGAAGGCTTCTTGCCTTCCGGACTAAGAAAGTTTGTTACTTATTGATGTACAAAGGCGTGGAACAGATTCAATTGTTCTCAAAGATGCCTGATCCCTTAACCGAAGCTTCTGATGATGTTCATCATGCTCTATCGGAATGGATTAGTTATAATGATCGATCCCGGATGTACGTATATCCGGACCTGATATTCTCCTACGGCGTACTCACGTAAATATATTCGATCAACTCACTCTGATTTTCGATGCCTTTGTATTCATGTATTCTGTGCTGTTCGAGCCCGTTGCGTTGATGTTTTATCAATGACTACACGTGAATGTCAGTTTTGATCACGGCTCGTTGAGTTCACTCCAGAACAAATCTCATGACTATTTAGAGTTCCACGCCCACAAGCAAGTAGGCTGTTCCTAGTCGAACGGCCCGATAATAATAATGATAATGATATTCAATAATTAGATATTGAGTCAGATGACGACAGTGGTACTAACGATTACCTGATCTACAGTCATACATATGACGCGGATACTCTGTAGTTGGTTGAAGATATGTGTCATATTTTGTTATTTATTGTATGGAGGAACACATCAACTAGAAGTCTAGAAGTATTGAATTATCCTGCGATCTCCACCGACGACGGCAGCGACCGCAGCAGACAGTTTGTGATAGGGGTTAGATGTTAGATGATTTTGTAATCGAGAATAAAAGTACAGTGTGTTCACTAGAATTCGCCCATCCCGCCGCGTCATTTCTGGGACACCTGACCCGAAGCGAAAGTCCGCACGAAAAGAGAACTCTCTGGAGTCTGTCGCGGCACTTCCCGACCTCAGGCCGCCATTCGCAGAATGCGGCTTCGACGTGGTCCGGGAATGATGCGATCGAGGACTAGAGCCGGCGTTTCCCACGAGACTTGCGCTCGCCTTTGCGGGCGACTGACACAAAGTCTTGCCATCTCATTCTAGAGCTTCCGTTGACACATTCGCTCTGGGGGTTGCACGTCCAGCCACGGGGACAGCAATGGTTGTTATCGGGACAGCAGGTCGCCTCCTCGAATGGACAGCAGCCATAGTAACCCGAGTCAGGTAAGGGGCAGCACGTGTATTTGTCCGCGCAGGTGCTCTGACCGTCCGGGCACACCATACCTGCAACATTATTTCCGTTATCGATGCTGTGATGACTGATGACTACCGGCCACAGTCTCACCTCCGATGTGTAGACATTCCGTTTTCAGATATCACAGACCTTCAACTAGATGGCAAACAATCGCTGTGAGCGCGAGACACGTCAGAATTAGCGATCTCATCTGGAAATCGAGACGGCCTTCAGATTTTGAGAGCGAAACTTGACTGGGACAGAATTTCCGACGATGCGGCCCCTCTAAGAATTCCATTGATCAGGAGGGTTCCCGATTTTTGGATGGCAGTTGGCACGGCGCCGATAAGAAGCGTTAGCCTCGTCGATCAGGCCGTCAAACGTGCTTGCGATCCTCCGACGGGCGACTTCTCTGTATTTTGAATCTGGGTATGTTAGAGAGAATCCTGATGATCCTTGCCCGGTGGAGGAGAACATTTTTCCCGCAGTTCCCAATTCCCATCTCGATTGGAGGTATCCCGTGCAGGATATAGTCCCTGTCGCAACACTGCGCTGTGCAACGCTATCGTACCGCCGACCGATCTTGCTCCGAGTTCCATAATTCTAGGGACGGATTCATGACATCCGTCATGATGCAGGGATCCAGGTCGAGCCTCACAGCTCTATTTCCTACCAAATGGGAGCGGCAAAAAGCCTCCAGGGGAGCAACGCATTGTTCGATCCAAAGGTTACGAGGACCTACCTTTCCCAGCTGGAGCGGTGATATGCTCCTTAGTTCGATTATAAGGAGGGATTCGGCAGTTCAGGCGGATAAAACTGACGATCGTTTCTCATCTTCCATCTTAGATGAGATTCGGAAGTGTCACGAATTTATTTGAGTTTAATTTATCTTCCCCGATATCGATCTCACGAAACGAGTTCGGAATGCTCATTGGGAGGCATGGCAGATGACATCGATGTTCCATATCAGCAAACAGGAGGCAGGAGGGGGTGAATGCCCCCCATTTATCCTCTCCTAATGGGCAGTATTCAGACATGTGCCCCCCATTTTGGAGGGGGACCCAGGCATCGAATCTCTTAGGACGGAAAACCCTGTTCCTCACCCCTGCGAGAACGTCTGAATTTGCCGCCCATCGGAATGGGCTCAGGAGATCGGGAGGCATATATTGTGATGCAGGAGCGAAGAATCAGCAATCAGCACTCCAAGCCGAAGTATGTCGCTTAATGATTGCTGATAGCTAGCCCTATTCGCCCTTCTAATGTCCAGACTTCAAAGGGGCGCACCGATGGCGTTCCGATTTCGCCGCATCTCCTACTCTGAAACAGTCAGGATCTATCACGGGATGAAGTTCAGACATAGCTCATTCAGCCGAAACGAAAGCCTCACAGCACAGTCCCGAGAGGGGCCTTTCGAAATTTGGCGCCTGATGCTAACATCAGCGACAGAGTGGTTTCGGTGTTTTTCTTACAAAGATCAGCGTCATCATCTGCAGTGTGAGTTGCAGATTTGATTCTTCCAGTCTTCTCAGTCTAGTATCTTTGTTGTAAGTACTTTTCGAGCCTCTTGTTTACGGCGACGCTTCACGAGGTGGTCGGAAGCTCCGAACCGCGTTCGACGAGTTCCGAATCCCTGTCGCTCGACATCCGGGGCAGACGCCGATCCAGATGACGACCGGCCCCTTCATGCCTTGAGGTGCATTGACACCGAAACAGCGAAGTATTCGGAGTCGCCGAACCGCGGTAAACTTCTCCTTGCTCCGGTGCTGAAAGGTCCCATGAGTGGAGGACTCTCTCGGCTGCGGTCCAGCATGTGTCGCGACTCCTGGACAAGTGATTTTCATGGAACGACGATTATACCGACAGGGGATGACGTGCCGCCTCCTGAAGTCCGAGATCGACTTAAGAAAGAGAACTATAATACGATTTAAAGTACCAAGGCTGACTCTTCCAGGTATCTTATGATGGCCGAATCGATGGAAGTCGACGTTTCTGTTGCCGAAGAGTCTCAGGATGCTGATGCGACCACTATTGAAGAATTGAAGGAGCACACAAATCACATCCAGAAGGCCGTCGCCAATAAGGAGTCTCGATTCATATTGAGGATCCTCCGGCTGTTACCAGCGACGCGCAAAAAGCTAAATTCGAAGCTTCTCCGCAAGATCATCAATGGTTACTACACTCACGACAAGGTCCACAAGGACCTCCTGCTCTCCTTCGTCGAGGACACTGATGACACAGAAGCCGCGCAAAATCGGTAAGATTCCTGTGCGACTTGGCCGAATTCTCCCTGCATCCCTAATATCAAGGCTTGATGGGTCGAGATCGAAGAAAAGGTGATGGAGCGCTATAGCTGATGCCCCCGTTAGTCAGATGCGTTTTGGACTTGAAGATGAGCTGAAAACAAACAAAAATCACCTTTCCAGCATGAGGTCGCAGAAGAGTGCACATCTCGCTCTACTGCCAGAGGTCGACGTTTACTTGCATCTGCTGCTTTTGGTGTACATCGTCGACAGCGTCGAAAATGCCTCATCGAAGAACATGGAGCGTGCCGTCAAGTGTAGTGAACTCCTAATGGCCAAGGTCGAAGGCCACAGCGCAAGGAGAACGATCGATCTGCTCGCGGCGAAAAGCTATTTCTACTACAGTCGAGTGTACGAATTGGACGGGAAGCTCAGCAATATCAGAGGGTAGGAATCAAAACTGTCGGCGCTTCGCTCATGGAACTCCCCCAACCAGCGCATGTATTCTCTTATTACGAGGAGAGGGCTCGGAGGAGCTGGAAGATTCATCATGTACGACCGTGTTCTGACCTTGCAGGTTCTTACTGAAGCGTCTCCGGACCGCCACGTTGAGGTCAGACTTCGAGGGACAGGCCGTGCTCATCAACTGTTTGATGCGGAACTACCTCCACTATTCCTTGTTCAAGCAGGCGGCTAAGCTTGTCTCCAAAGTGACCTTCCCAGAAATGGCTTCGAACAACGAGTGGGCTAGATATCTCTATTATCTTGGCCGCATCAAGGCGATTCAACTTTTCTACACAGACGCCCACAAGAATCTTCTCCAAGCTATCCGGAAGGCACCTCAACACACAGCATTAGGATTCAAACAAACTGTCTATAAACTGGCGGTCACGGTCGAGCTGCTCCTCGGAGACATCCCGGACAGGGCAACTTTCCGTCAGCCCGCCCTGAGGAAAAGTCTCGCTCCGTACTTCCAATTGACGCAGGCCGTCCGAACAGGGAACCTCGCGCTTTTCAACAAGGTGCTTGAAAACTACGGGACTCGATTCCAGGCCGACCACACCTATACTCTCATCATCCGGCTTCGTCACAACGTCATCAAAACCGGCGTCCGAATGATCAACTTGTCGTACCAACGGATTTCGCTAGCGGATGTGGCGGCGAAATTGCAATTGGACTCTGCTGAAAGCGCAGAGTTCATCGTCGCCAAAGCGATCCGTGACAACGTGATCGAAGCAACGATCGATCACGATAAGAGTTACATGCAGAGCGCTGAGAACATAGACGTTTACTGCACTGGAGAGCCTCATTGTCAGTTTGACCAGAGGATACAGTTCTGTCTGGATATTCACAACCAGTCGATCAAGGCGATGCGATTCCCTCCGAAGAGCTACAATAAGGACCTTGAGAGTGCAGAAGAGCGACGTGAGCGTGAACAACAAGATATGGAGTATGCAAAAGAACTTATCGAAGAGGACGATGACGCTTTTCCGTGAGATTTAGCAGTTGTCAGTCAGTCTAGAGATACCATACAGCCGTGGATCTACTGCGCTCTTAATAAAGAAGATCTAATATCGTACAAACGACGATGGAAACTTCAGAGCTGGGGAGGCGGAATTTTACGGAGGGGAACGGTACGGAAAATAATATTTTATTCATAACAGCGGGATAATTCCGAAAAACCGAAATTCGATCAGAATTCCAAATAAGAACATTTCAGCCGTGATGTCATACGCGGTACTTGGATACTAAACGGAAATGTCGCTTGCGCTCCCCCGTTCGCTCCGAAGTTATTTCGGCTAGTCGATATAGGACTGCGTACTGGGAGATCCAGTGATTTACTCTGAAGACTTCGATGAATTGTGCAATTTGTGGCGGAGCCAATGGTTGACGATTCCTCCGACGGAGAAAGCCGGACCGATCCGAGCCGTTCTGAGCCAGAATGTTCTCCAAAACTGCTCTCGTATGAAACACAGGCGCTGCATAGAAGAGGCTACGGGATTATTGTACAGATCCATGCCGTAGAGGAATATTGGAGTGTTGAAGAGCTGGGCGAATAGCGGGCAGAACACCTGGCTGATTTTGTACGCTTGTCCTTCCTCGAGCGAGAAGGTTTCCCGTAAGTGCTCGGTGACAGGTTGTACGAGTGTGAAAGAACCGAAAATCGTTATGAAGTCCCGTACACCGTAGCAGACGAGCGAAGAAGTTGGAATCGGCCTGGGGGCGCTCGTGCCGAACATACGAGAGAATGCTCGGTCTTTCAGAACGCTCATCGAGACATTGATGCAGCTCGTGAATGCAAGGACTGAAGAAGACGCATTCTCCAATCGATTGATCTCCGTGTACCGAGTGGATACGTTGAAGGCAATGTAGGTCGATGAGTAAACTCCCCAGACCCAGAGCAGAGATGGGTTCTTCACAAACTGAGCCGGGTGCCGCACCACGGTAAGGAGCGATTCATTGAACGATCGGCTGAACGATGCCTTCCCGCTTGCGTTCGAAAATATTGCTTTGTCCACCATGGAAACCGCGGGCGATACGGCCGCTCCCGAAAGGAAACCACTGAGAACTTCTCTATCCATTCCGATCCGATTAGAGTGTGAAGTGCATCGGACTTCGATCATTCGATCTTCACTGGAGGTCTCCCGGTTTCCTAAAACGTTGAACAGGCCTCGCGGAATACCGTCAACGCCAGACGGAGTATGGTCTTCATGGTCCGGCCTTCGCTCAAAGATCGATCCGATCCTCCGCGGTGGAAAAGTGAACAGGGGAATCAATTGGAAGCACCTTAGCTCACACACCTGCGGTTTGTCAACAGGTGGCTCCGAGCTTTCGAACGTTAGTGGGGCCGACGATGCGAGTCCATCGGGAGGTGAACCAGCGTAGGTGTCGGGGAGCTCGATCTTGCGGTTTACTGCATCCGCTACACTGGACAAAGGTTATCGGGTCTCTCAAGTGGCTCTCATCATTATATCGCGCAGCTGACTGATTCAGTCGGCAGCTCGTTTCTCCCTGCATCATGAATGTCGGCTTGGGTGTCCGAGTCGACTGTAAATTCGAGCCCGCCCAAGGTTCTAGCTCGGCTCGGGAGGAATTTGAAACTCGGCAATCACCTTGCCGGATTTCATCATTTTTCTCGTGGCCAGAGGCTGCGTGTGACGATGACGACGGCGCGGCACCGGCATCTTCTCATGAGAAGGGGAGAGGATAGCGCGGTCTTCGGCTCACCGTCCCGTCTCCGGAGGCATCTAACTGAACCGGGTTTTCAGAGCTGTTGGCAGCGACACTAGCAGCTGGTCTTCCGTCAACTCCACGTAACACGAGAAACCGTATTCGTATGGTGAGCAGCTCAACATGTGGCACTTACTCTGTCTGACGGTCGTGCTACCGGCCGCTCACGGCCACATGAATCAGCCTCAGCAGGCCTTCGGCGTTCCGCAACAACAATACGGTGCTCCGGTGCATCAGGTGCCCCCTCAGCACCTACAACAGCAACAACAGTATCCACCTCAGCAACCGATGCAACTCGGTCATCAAGCGCCTCAGGCAGGGAATCTGCTGCGTGACAAGGCTCAGGTGCAGGACAGAGCCCATATCCAGGAGCATCTTCAAGAAATTCTAGGTGGGAGTCAATGAACACTCGTCATTCGATGATCATAATCATCTCTCGCTTTCTGGGATCAGGAGCGTAGACGAGCTCAGGAGCGTCGGGGAACGGGCTGTCCCGCTGCAGCCGGCAGCGACATGTCGAGAGAACGAGCTGACGCAATCATCATTTTGAACTTACAGGTGATCAGGATCTGTCCAAAATGTCTGAGGACGAACTCCAGTTCCATTACTTCAAACTACACGACAACGATGACAACAACAGACTCGACGGCTTGGAGCTCGTGAAATCTCTGATTCACTGGCACGTGGAAGAACACAAGCATTTGCAGGTAGAGAACCTTATGAAGGGAATTCCCGGTACGATTTATCCGTTGGCTAGTTTATTGGCTCCGCAAATCCACCTCGGAGATCGCCAATCTGCTCAGTGGGTCTCCGCGACTGATTGACTTGATTTACGCAGGCTAGTCAGGGAACACCCACCCCACAACAGCAGAATGCGGGCCACGCAACCACGAAGATCTTCAACGATGTCGAGCTTCAGCAGATGATTGATCCCATTCTGCAGATGGATGATACGAACCGTGACGGTTACATCGATTATCCGGAGTTTGTCGCCGCGCAGAAACAACGCGGCTTCTAGGTTCTGTCGTCTCATCATTCCCGAAGCAACCCCAACCGTGGCCTTCTTCGCCGTTCTCTTCTTCGGACTCAGGAATCTCTCCGAGCGACATTTCGACTTGATTTGGAAGAGGAGGTTCTCACTTCCGGAGAAAGCCGCGACCGCTCGGAAACCTCCTCCACGAGCATCGCGTTGTGTACTTACTTCTCCGAAGCCGGTCACAAAAAAGTAATTGATTGTTGCATCGCATGTTCTAGGTTCGGTACTCAGTGACTCTGATAGAGCGGACGACTGTTTGTGCAAATGGATTAATTGAATCGTTCAGAATCTCAACCCCTTCAAATGATGTATGCGGGATGTTTGAAGTGTTCATATGCATACCGTGAATATTCCAATACAGGCTTGGAAACCCATAATTTTAAATTATTCTGTGCATCTCTTCTATTAGAGGAGGCGTCATCCTCCTTCAGGGCTCCATCCTTCACTGGGACTATAATTATCTTGAGGAAGGCCGCTCGCCTCATCTACGATTCGGGGTCCAAAAACTAGAGAACAATTTTGCTGGCAAACTTCATCATCGCCCCAGGACTGCGCTCGGTCGGGAGAGTCAGGCTTGTCTCGAAATCAGGCCCTCACTCCCTGGTTCCAATTCTCAGGCACAGGCTTGTTGGCTATCTTAGGGTAGGAATATGTCGGAATCCGAATCGTTCTTTCTCCTGGTCCATGCAGCAGTACAGAGGGAAAGATGCTCCGTTCCTCCTCAAATTCATCATCCATACATTTCTCCCTCAGGAATTAATTCAGAATACGACAACACGACTCCGCATTTTTCCGGCGATCTCATTTATTCGTCTGACCCTCATATTCCTAATCAAACCACCGCTCAATGGCTATTGGATCGAAAGAAGGACGGCAGAATCACTTGGTGGGACTCCGGTACTCATTCAGGAGCTCCGATTTGGTCGACAGCGTTGCTGGTCCCGCTCGTAGGCTCCGTCGTTTTCGCGACCTGATGGGAATGTGTGGTTTCATCTTCGGAATCCGATTCGCCGTCACTCTCGCTAGGAGGCAAGTCGATCTCGGAAGGCTGTTTTTCACCATTCTGAGCCAGAAAGTCGGTTTGCGCTCGGATAATTTCTACAGAGGTCTTGCAAACGGCGTAAGACTCGAGGAGATCTTTGTTTAACGACGGGAAAGAATGTCCCCAGCTGAATTTGCCCAAGTAGAAATCTGCTATCGAATCAAACCCTGTGAGATACATCACGGCGGCGATCGCCTCTACGCAAGACAACTCGCATGGTTTTCCATAATTGACGGGATTGGCGGCGACCAGGAACGGTAACAAGCGGGAATGGGTCCCTTTCATCTTAGAGAACGGGGTGTCCTGCAGACGAGCCCATGAGCAGTCGACGACTGCGACTCCGTATTCGGCGAGGATTTCCGTGTCCTCGGGAGAAACACATTTCGTGGCAGAAGGAGTCAGAATGATACCATTGAACCGTTGACCCAACCGAAGGCTGGTGATGAGGTTCATCCGTTGGAGCTTCCGACCTTGGAATAGAAAATATAGAAAAATAGAATTTAGAAATAGAGGAGGGAAAGGGCGGAGGGGGATTGGTGTCCTACGAGTAATCTTCTGCCAACCTAATTTGAATTTCTGCATGTCTTCCCCTCTCGTCGCGAGGCTTTCAGGTCTCACCTGTGCATTTTTTCGGATCACAGTGTCCCAGATCCCACATGGCCACTGGGAACGGACAGTCTATCGTGTCTTCGTCTTCCGAAGACGAAGTTTCATCGTTTGGGGCTCTCGGCTCATCGTCGAACTTGCGTCGCTCCCTGTTGAGTCCAGCAGCGGAACGTCGATCTCTGTAGGTCTTCCTGCCGCCCCGCTTCCGGCCCCGTGAGGACATACCTCGGGGATCTGAATGGGAAGGATTGAAAGTTGAGCACAGATCACTTATCCCAATCTAGTGATGGAGGCCCTCCCGATCCACTCCGTTGTTGAATATTGGCGGGAGAGCCTCCCCAAATCGCTCGAAACGTCACCCATGACATCGGGTGCCCGCCAGCTCCTGTGAGAACTCCCGACCCTCATGAGCTCAGGTGAGAGAGCAGCTCTCGTAGTCTCATCGGATCACCCCGAAAGTTCGGAAGGGGAAGTCTGAGCAGCCTATCTAAGTCGGATGATTTCGCATAAGAAATCCTTCACCCGAACAATTGGCCGCCTGCTCCGAAACTTCCCTCAATATTGTCAGAGGAAGCGCCGCTGCCCCAGAGCTCGGAATCGAATCGCAACATTGACCCTACATTACCCGCAGGTGACGAAAATCTCCAAATCGATGGTCGATTCCCAATTACCGCGCGTTACTTATGAGTTCATTCTGATCCTGAAGATCGGCTTGTCACCTTTTGAAGCTCGGTTTTCCTGCACCACTCGAGGCTGCCGAGATCTCCCTCGTTGGAGGTGATGAAGAACAATGACGAGAAACCTCACACAAGCGCATTCAGTGACTGACGCTGAAAACTGGCGAAGCAGAAAAGCGCGAGTCGCTTACATCTGTTCGCTGTTCGATTCAGAGACGTAGATCTCGGACAAATCGACACGGGCGGCGAATTTTCGATTTCGCGTTTCTCCTGACGGACCCGAGAGGGCCAATCGCCCGGCCTCAAAACTCATTGATTTTCTTGGTGAAAGATCAGAGAGTTGGCTCGGAACAGGCGGTTTTATTTTCGAGGAATCTTCCCGAGGAATCAGCGATTCCCGCACATCCCGCGCCGTAAAGCTCGGAGGCTCGTGCCCTCTCCACGAGGAAATAGAACTGTGCTGCTTTCGCTGTTTCAATGGTGGAAGTGTGCGATTCTCGTGCTCGGCCCACCGCGACTTATTCCAGGACTATGTTGAATTGATCACAGTCAAACCTCTAACGCCGTTCTCCAGAGGTATGTCGCGGTCCTCATAGATTGACGTCTCTTGGAACCCCGGAGATACCCTCCCGGAGATAGATTGTCAGAAATCAAGATTCAGATGTTGTCTCCAGCCGAGGGCTTCCTCCAAGTATCGCTTTCCGCGGATGGAGATCGAAATCAGTGCTTGGCGATAAGGGTCGGCCAGCTCCGGTCTGGCCTGGTTTCCGACGCTCGTCAAGCATTTCGGAGAAATAACTCCGCACGGAAACAGATGACATTACACTACGGGTCTCTCGACCCCAAAGGTTGTCCGCAGGATCCGGATCGATACTATTCTATCGCATATGACGAATCTGTCAGCCTCTAGATTCATACTCGCTGCATATTCCGACATCCTCGGCTGGCCTCGAAACGCGAGGCAGGGTGAGGCTCGAATTCGACTCGCTATCCCGACCCTTTGGGCTCCCAGACATTTTTAATTGCCCAACCCGTAGCTCTATCGTCGAGTGGAGAGCTCACGAGAATCTGCAGACTGTATGCGGGATTATGCGCTCGCGGAACAGCTTTAGACCCGGGAGATCGAGCGGCTTCTATTGTTCTACGGATACCCGAATACGACGATTGTCGCAGCTTGCTGCACCCTTGCGGGGATGCCCCTGCGTGCGCTCCCGTACATTCACCATATTCTATAATTTCGTCCCGATATTGATACGTATCCTATAAAGCGAGAAATTTTCGGGGATTGGCTCTAAGAGAATTCCCTCGTTCCCCATCAGATGGCTGCAATGACAGATGCTTATATGAGCTTCCTGCAAGGAATAAATTCGAGGAGCTTCCCGCGAATAAAGTTGAGGTCGAGTTCCGCTCAAGCATCCAGCTGCCTGAACGACTCGCTGCAGCACCGATGTCACTCGCAAGAAAGTTTCGTTGACTTAGGTGAGGAAAATCAGGATGTCTTCCGAAGGAGCACCTCACTGCCCTCATTGGACCAAGTAGATGGATACCTCAGCAACTCTCTGTCACCAGGGTGAGTTCCTCCCGTCTCATGACACAAGACAAGGATTTCACCATCTCAAGGAGTGCCTCCGAACCGCTCTCCGTATCGTGTGTTATCTGCTCGAATGTCATCGGAAATCTCTCAATCAGTAGTCCTTTAATCCTTCACTCCGATTAACCGTGACCTTGAAGATTTTCGGAAATTGATCGCGGTTGAAAGTCGAAGCCAGTGAGATGCGCGCATGCCTCGGAATTCGAGCGCTCCTTCGCGAGAAACGCGTCACGGAGAGCTCCTCCGGAATACGTACCTGATGATGCTCGGAGGAAGGAGGGCTCTATTCTACATTATCGCTCCTGTCGTTCTCGAAGGACTTCGAGTTCTAATCTAGGAGCCGGATGCGCGTTCTTGATAATCTGAGTTCGCGGACCTTCTCGACATTTGGCTCTGTTTTTTGTCGGATTCATGAGTTCTCCTGCTAGACCGGGCTGGGGTGCGACCTCCGCGCTTCAAGAGGTTCTTCCTCGCCGCTCCGTAGAGCGATATACGAAAGCCTCTGCGATTGGCACCGCTAGAATCTCGGCGGACGCTGCCGAATTGCGCAGTTTGCAGTGAGCTATTATCCCCGGGTGATGGAGCATCGATGACTGCGGGAGCTTTTCACATGCAGCAACGTGGTGGTGATTGAGCTGACAGGCGAGCTCCGGGGGCGAGGTGATGGCTACCTCGGACTTGGAAATGGTGTCGATCGTTTGTGATGTGCGAGAGCTCTGGATCGAGTTACAGAACGATTATCTTCTCATCATAGAGCTCTCCCCCGAGATCAGAGCGAAAATTGCGGAGTGGTTCGGCAGCTCAAGGTATCGTTTCAGAAGGACGGGGCGAACGTCTCCGGGGTCGACCCCGGAGACTATCGTCCATGATTCAGTTCATGATTTTGCTAGATTACGAGATCATTTCAATATCAGAAGGATACCGAGAGCAGTCCCCCGGTTCGGATCGCCGACTCTGAAAATTCGCAAAAACTGATCAGACGGGTGTGAGGGACTTGTGAGAGTGTCATAATTGAAATTGCCGAATTTCGGAGATTTGAGCGAACATTAGTAGTACGAAATCCCTGAGGAGCACCCTGACAAAATTCTGTGGGGAAAAGAAATCTTCGTTCCTGAGGGGGGGATTTCATTGGAATGTTCGCGGTATCAATCCTTCATGATGCTTGAGAGACCTCACAGAAGCCATTCTTCCCCTACGAGCGAGATCCACGGTCCTCGTCGAAAGGAGTTCCGATGCCGGTGAAGAATTCGTGTTATCGTCCGGAACAATCGACCCGAGTAGGATGAAGATTTCGAAAGGAGTTTCGCGCTAGCTTTTTTTCGCGCATGAAGATTGACACCGCATCATCTCTTTCCTCAGGCAGGGTCAAGAAAGCACATCTGAAGCAGTAAAGAATCGAGTTCGGGGTTGGTGGGCCAACATGAAATATGGCTGGAATGCGATGAACTCAGGCGCACAGATCGACATCAGTGATCTCAGTGGAGCCGATCCCATCTACTTACTGGGACATGTGTACCACAATAAAAACAATTCGGCCTCCTTCAAAAATTTCTTCGCGGATTTCTCGACCCGCTTATGGTTCACCTACAGACAAGTAAGGCTCACTCAATTGTCCCAATATATCGGGCATCGAGAATGTACTGCCTGAATCATTTCATGACCGAGAATCGTTGAATGGCCATGTGTACAGGCGACTAATCGATATTCGACTTTTCTTATATAGGATTTCCAGCCTATGCAAAGCACGGGTCATACAAGCGACTCAGGATGGGGCTGTATGTTGCGATCGGCGCAGATGATGTTAGCCGAAGCATTTATATTCCACCTCCTGGGCCGTCAGTGGCGGTGGTGTCCGCAACAACAGCAACAAGAACATGGAGTCCATCGGAAAATCATCAAGTGGTTTTCGGACGATCCCGATACGACCGAAGCTCCGTTCAGTGTTCACAACATGGTCAGAGCCGCCGCTCATTGCGGGAAGAAGGCAGGTGAGTGTCCCGTGAATGAATGAGGTCCCCGATGCACCTTCCGTATTCATCCTGAGGCTGCAATTCCCGGAATCCGGGGTACCCCGGCTAGTTTTAACGTCCTGCGTTTGATGACGCAACAATGGACGTCACGTGTTGTGGTCTTTCGACAGCGTCATGATTAATCGCTACAGTACCGACTGGTGGCTAGAATGCTCCCTCGATGCCCTCATGCTGAATGCCGGAAAGCTTGCGGCGATCAGCGGAGTGGCGATTGGGAAACACCGTTGAATCATTCAACTCTTCCGCCCCGAGAATATGACTGCCACAAAAATGGTGACAACATAACTAATCTCGGTGAAAATATTCTATCTACCAGGTGATTGGTTCGGTCCGTCGACAGCTGCCTATCTGCTGAAAAGATGTCTCGAAGAAGCAGCTGGAGTAGCTGATTCCAAAGAGATCTTTGAGCAGATGGCCATTTACGTAGCCCAGGACTGCACAATCTATACGCAAGACGTCCTCGATTTGTGCACAAGTGATCCGAACATCGAATGGAAATCCGTAGTGTTGCTCATTCCTGTTCGATTAGGGGGCGAGCGCGTGAATGTAAATTACATTCATTGCATAAAAGAAATCCTCGCGTACCAAAACTGCCTCGGCATCATCGGCGGGAAGCCGCGGCACTCCCTCTACTTCGTGGGTTTCCAAGGCAAAAAACTGGTCTACCTCGACCCGCATTACCTGCAGAAAACCACAGATACGTCGAGATTGAATTTCTCTGTGAATGTGAGTCCCGCAATCAGTTGTTAATTTTTCTCCGGAAGTTCGAGATCTTATCGGAGGCTCTCGAATTCCATCGCGATGTTTGCGACGTGATCCGTAACTCATCTTTATCCTCTTCTCGCAGAGCTTTCATTGCACAACGGCGCGGAAAGTATCATTCTCCAAGCTAGACCCTTCGGCCACAATCGGATTCTACTGCAAGACCCGGAGAGATTTCGAGAGCTTCCAATCTATTATGCAGAGCGTCACCGAATCTTGTCCACAGAACCAAGGCTACCCCGTTTTCATCATCAGCGAGGGGAGTTCAGCGCTGGTGAACCAATTGAATCCGCTGGAGACTTCTCAGGAGAGAATCCTCCGGGTCCACCGGAATATCATCACGCCTCAAGGCACCGTTCGGCGGGAGTCGGAGGAATACGTGGTTCTCTGATGTGTATTACGCGTCCGAGAGCTTCGCGCCGTATCCATCCGGGATCATCGTTGAAATTGACCGCGTAAACTTTCTCAAATGTCGCTGACGGGTGCGGAGCTCTAGATCGACTCCCAGGCACCATCCTGGCGGATAAGTCGTCGATACGTGTACATATGAAGCCCTCATTCAAAGCGCGCAACAACAACTCTTCAATGTAAAGAAGGGGCAAACCCTTGTAAATAAACACGAACTCCGTACGTTATGCGCGATCCCTCATTCACGGCGACCGGTTGTCGAGAAATTATGATGAACCAGACAACTAGACTGTGATCTGGAAACAATATGTGGCGAAGTACCGAAAGGTTCGAGGATATTGCAGGAAATGCCGGGCAAAATCAGACGCAGGGCATCGGCTCATTTTCGCAACGCCGTTCCCAGGATCGCTCATTCGTCATAATCTGAGAGAGGCATTTATAATTGCGATCACCCATCCGTCTATCCATCGGATCAGCACGTCGCACTCAGTCAGATTGTTTGGGCATCATTCTCAGCTTGCTCACCCGGAATGCTCTGAGTCACAGACTTCGTACCCGCGCGAGCTACAAAGCTTCGCCGGCCCGTCTCGGGGCAACGGTCAATGTTGTGACAAGCGGATTCCTCTCCATTTCCAGATTGACACATGGAACGCCGAACTTATCCGATGACTCGCCGAGAAGAATCGCGGACAATATTGTGTTTCAATCCTGTGAGTCGGTCTCTCTCCTCAGATCTCACTCAGCTTCGTATTCCCGAGAACCGGATCTAGTCCCATCAGTCCCCCTATAAAGCCTATTCTTGAGTTTCGATGCAGCCTATGTGCTCTATTTGATGAAAATCAAAAGTTTCGGTGAAGAATAATAGAACAGAGTTCATTGAATAAATGCTTTGGGAACGGCGCGGCGGCTTGAGGTTCCGCGGCAGCCCCGAGGGGATCACCAGGGAAATGTTTCAACCCTTTGCGGAACCCCGGCGTCCGGGTCGGGGTCGTCGCTCGGAGTCGAGCCGGCCATCCTGAGGTCGAGACTTATATCTGATCCTTGTCAGAATAATCAATCGAATGTCGGCGGAATCGACGAAGGGCTGGCGGTAGAAAGAGTCGCATCCTCTGATCTATAGTGGCATGCCTTGACCCAGAAGCAATCGTACCGCCCGGAAACTCATTTAAGGGTGAGACTAGCGCGCTGTTTCACTCTCTCGGTGACTGCACTAACTCACACCACAGATACAGCGGCAGCAAACTATTGCGACGACCGATTGCAACGAGTCGTTATTTCACAATTTTCACGAGTGCCGAGTCGACGTGAACTCGCCGGAAGCTCCAGTGGGCGTGCATCGGTCCTCGTATGCGAGCCATCATGACTCTCAAGTAGGATCAATCGATTGTTTGACGAACTCTCCTTACGTGCAGCCTGTTCGGTTCTCCGTTGCCTTGCCGCTGCCATCTGACGAGATGACGAGACGTAGACGGCTGTGACACTTCGTCAAGGAGGAAAGTTCGCCCACGTACATCGCGCGAACGTTCGCCCAAAAATTATTCAACGGTCGAAAGGAGCGCGTCGGGGGAATTCAACGTGAAAAAATCACAACCACCAAAAAACAGCTCGTGCTCAAGACTGTCCCTTATGTGAAAATGCCTTATCCTCTGAGTGCGCGACTGGTCACGATTCGGACGACGATCCGACCGGAGTTGCCGGATCGGATCAAAGAAGGTAAGCACTTTCGGGGGCAGATTCGTGGGAGCATCCCTCGTTGGTCAATCCAAGGGAGACGGGGAGACTTTCAGAAACAGCAAGATCAGACGCGCATATGCCCCCCAGTAGCAGGGCTCGCGAATCACTCCGCGGTGTGACGATCTTGAGAATTCAGTGTCGTTCTCTGGCGGCCACGGTTGAGAGAATGACTTCCCGGGCCGCAAGCGCGATGGCGCTTGCTGGAAGTCAAACGGCATGAGCTTGAACATGCTCTGTCAGTTTTCAGTGTTGGCGCTGCTTCCAATACGGCTTCCTTGCTCGGAATGTTCCACGCCGAACACGAATCCTCGGTGAACCTCTAGGTTTCCGGAGCTGAAATCCTTTCCGGACACTCCCTTGCAGCGTCAGCCTCCGAGCAGTTCGGTGATTCCCCCTGGAAAAGCGACCTCTGTAAGCGACCTCACGAGGCCGCGGCGACGTTCCCTGGCCCTGATGTTGACCGAAAACATGTGTTCCGCGTGTCTCTGTCATCGATTGGCGCTCTCCATGGCATTAGCCGAACGCTTGGTATCCGCCATAACAGTATGGATCGAGGCTCAGAAAGAGTGTGTTTGTGAGGAAGCCGAGGCCCTGCAAACCGGTGGTTGGAGAGAATTCGGATTCACTGCGGCCGTTTAGATTGCCGGACCGGAGCTGTTCTTCCGGAACGAGGTAAGAAAGGTTGCGGAGTAGGACTTCCACCCAAGCCTCCGGCCTCCATCGTTCTCGGATCGGAGTTTGACAGCGTACCACCACCCGTCACTTGCCGCGGGACTCACGGAATTTCGCGCGTCCTCGCATTTTTCTCTGAAACCCTCTGGAAGCGTCCTCTCGTCGTCGCACTCAGCGAGCGAAGGGGTTGAGTTATGGGTTTGAACTCCGGAACATTTGTTTCGAGCGCAGTTTCGTTCGATTGACAGATTGCTTTTTATTATTCTTTCGACGGTGGTGGTGGTGGCGGTGCTCGTTGACGGAGGAAAGGAGGGCGCCTCTTTATTCAGAGGCTGCTCTTTCTTTCCTAGGCTCGACTCAGAGCTGAGTCACCGGAGGCGCCGCGGAGAATACGCACGAAGCTCCTGTTCATTTCAAGGAGGAAAAAAGTCGTGGAATGTGATCGTGATACGCTCGGTCCCCGCTCGGCAAAGGTAGAGGAATCAGTTGGTGTCTTTCGGAAGTTCGTGTTTATTGCGCTCGCTGGCAGACTCCGATATCATCGTTAGGAATTTGGAAGATGATCCGCTATTGCGATATGCGAATGCCGATTATTGAGAGAGATCGCTCGAATCCGCTATTCTCGCTGTGGATATTAGATACTCGAGCAAGGATACACGGGACTCTGGGAATTGTTTCCATGGCGACCGACATCCCATTCTCCTGACTGAGGGCAACGAACTCCTGCAGCGCCTGTTTTTTTAACCTTTTTTGCTGTTAGGCAGATTCATCTAACTCGCACGAAGCTTCTCTCTGACTCGATCGGAAGCGAATCGAACAGTATTGTTCCCCACCCAAACCAGTTTCAGCGCGAGAAGATTCCGCTCGTCTTCGGTGGAGCCCGTCGATGTATGCTTCGACGTCAGCTCTCCGGGACTCATTTTCGTTGTGGTGTGTGGCTACCTTCGGGGCGACAATCCGAGCACAATAGCGCTTCATGATTCAAGTGAGCAAGGCAGAATCAGATTCTTAGTTGAGTCAGACATATGTTTATGTTCCGGGAATTATTTCAAGCGCGCGACGCACCACGCCGGCTCCCTCGGACCGGACTGCCTGAGTGAGCTTTGCGGATTATAAATAATCGGAGCGAAATACGGTTCCCCGAAGGATTCGATCATTCCACGTACCGGATCGAGGACGTATGGAGCTATCACATTCTACGAAAGTTTTCGCTCTGCTTCCAGGGCTAGAACGAGTTTTCCAAGAGTCGTCACCGAACCAATTCAAACTTTGCTCTTTCGAGAATCTCATAGCGTCCTTAGAGCGACGATTTCCATCGATATTCTCCGTTCCATACTTCAAGGAGGTGCTGAGCGTGAGACTGCAGAGAGTCGCCACTTGTAACGAGGGTGAGTATAAGCTGAAATACCGAGGCTCCGCTCTCAACCAAAGTCTCATCCTTAAGCCAATCATGCTGACCGGGGACAGATCTTGTGCTTTTGAGAGTTCCTACCAATAAGTTCGTATCACAGTAGCATCGATGATCGATCTCGCTCGGGACATACAAATATTTCATTCCGACACATCATCTGATTGCTCGATCAATAATTAATCATCGGAAGTCCAGGGGAATCTAATGCATGCTCTGCCCCATGCAGGATTACTGTGTCTCGACGATTTCATCACAGTCATGACAGAGTCACTGACTAACGATACAACCAATTGGGGAGGCATGAAGACCCCCATCGCCGGTCTCATTGGGCTCTCGAACCTACCGGATCAAATCACCACGAAGCTCTTGAAGAGAGGATTCGACCTCAATGTGATGCTCGTCGGAAGGAGCGGACTTGGCAAAAGCACTCTCGTTGATACACTCTTCAAAGCAAAGGTTCGTTCGTGGTGCAACCTATGAGCTTATAGCTTGTACAATACACCATGATTATGTCGCAGAGTGTGCGTCGTTCCCGTGGGCACGTCGCGAGACCGCCTCGGTAGCGCAGTAGGTAGCGCGTCAGTCTCATAATCTGAAGGTCGTGAGTTCGATCCTCACCCGGGGCAAGGCGGCCTTATTTTTAATTCTCATTCCGATAGGAATTCGATCTTGAAGGATTCTGGGAAGCGGGGTGAGGTTGCAAGTAACCTTATATGGCCGCTGATACTTCTCGGTGTTTTTTCGCGCGGAGATTCCGCGGTGAGACAATATGGGATCTTTCCTGTCTATGAGTCTCCAGTGTCCAGGTGGCTCCCGGGTTGTTCGGTTGGACGATCGGGCCGCCATCGGTGCTGCTCGAATGAAGCGGCATATTGGACCTGGGACATCGGACTCGCTCAAAAAGATTTTGTTTCCGATTTCCGCTCCGATGTTCCGAGTCCTCAGGGCGCCACATGGTTTCGAATGTCGATTCCGGGACCCTCTGCGGATGATACAATGCCCGAAACTCAACTTCATAGTGGGGGAAGGCAACACAGGAGGCGAACGTTCTCGGAAAAACGAGGAATCTCGAGAAGCCTCGATGGTTCTCGTCACATG
This sequence comes from Galendromus occidentalis, assembly GCF_000255335.2. Taxonomy (NCBI): domain Eukaryota; kingdom Metazoa; phylum Arthropoda; class Arachnida; order Mesostigmata; family Phytoseiidae; genus Galendromus; species Galendromus occidentalis. The sequence continues at coordinate 547,257 of NW_003805462.1, forward strand.
CAGGCAGGAGATTCCGAATCCGACGGATTCTGCCGGTGCTCCTCCGTTGAGTCCGCTGACGATTGACATCGTTTTTGCGCGACTTGATAGTGTTCAAACTGGGTCTCTCGCTGAGGAACTCACGGAGCGCAGTAGAATGAATCGCAGCTCTATATTCAGTTTATGCTCCATGATCCGGGACTTCTATTGTGAAACTCGGATTCGACGTCCGAATGCAAGAAGGTTGAGTTCTCAGAATTCCTCTATTTCAGGTTTCGAGACGCTCTTCGCAGAAATCGCAAGACTCGGAAGCTTTGCCAAAAACCACTGAAATTCATGCGGTCACCCACGTTCTGGAGGAGCAGAACGTGAAGGTGCGACTGACCGTCACCGATACCCCAGGCTATGGTGACCAGCTCAACAATCAGAATTGTTGGGTGCGCATACCTCGTAACTATTAGGGAGACCAGCTGATCTCGAGAGCCTTGATGTATCGAAGACATCCATACTTAGTCTGGCCGATACCTGTGATAATATCTAGATTGACTTCTCTCTCCTGCAGGTTCCCATAATGCAACACATTTCGGAGCAGTACGAGCGATACTTGATCGAGGAACGCGCCGTTGTCCGCAAGAGGTTTTTACCAGATTCACGTATCCACGTGATAATCTATTTCATTGAGGTGAGTCGAACCGTTGCGATCCGCAGGTCGGAGCGCATGGGTTTCCCCACAACTGACCGAAAATTAGCATGGACCCGAAGCTTTGATATCGAGCCTCATTTTGGTTCTCAATTCCTATCCGCAGCCGACAGGACATCGTCTGTCAAACCTCGACGTGGAGTGTCTCCGACGTCTCACCAGAGTCGCCAACGTGATTCCCGTGATTGCTAAGAGCGACACCCTCACGGTTGAAGAGCGCGCTCTTTTCAAGCACAATATTTGTGAAGACCTTCTCCGTAACCAAATTCAGGTACGCAAGGAAGCATGTAGAGATGAAGAGCGGACTCCTCTCCAAGATACCGCCACTCAGTTAGAATATCCCGTCTCTAGGTCTACGGAGGCGATGAAGAAGAAGGAGGTGTGAGCTGCAAGGATATTGTGCCATTCTGCGTCGTCGGCTCGACCAGTCAACACGAAGTCGGTGGAAAACTGCTTTTCGGGAGAGCCACTCGCTGGGGAGTCGTCGAGTGCGAGAACAAAGCTCACTGTGAATTCACACAGCTCAGAGATCTCTTGATCAAGTGAGTTTAGATGACGAAAGACTATCGGGATCATTCTCTTCGTTTCCCAATCGTCTTATCAGCCTCCTTGTTCGATCCTATCGGAATTTCACCACTCGGGAGCTCCTCAGCGGACCGATCGGTAATCAGGAGGTTCAAATAGATCAGGAGTCGACTCCGCTGCGGCTTATCCGAGCGGCTCTGCACGAGGTTGTCGGGAGATCGGTGTCCTCGCGAGCAATCAAAGGGCAGCACCTCGCCTTATCGGGAGCAGGCTTCCACGAAACGAAGTTTCTACAAAGCTCTCTCAGTATGTGTGTCGGGTGTTAATAGATGTCTCATTCCGTCGGCGGCGAGTAATTTCGGCTCGTCATTACAAGCTCATCTTTCATTTAGGAATTTTTCTTGTCGGATTTCAAAAAAGTCGATCTTATCGCATAATGGGGCAGAAGTGTCTCCTGTCCCGTTGGAAGGTCTTTCTTCCGTAATTGCGAAGTTGCTCATTAAAAGATGATCGTTAAATGTTATGAGCGTTTCACGAAACTCCTTACTCCTTTTTGTCGGGTTTCGACTAAGAGATGGGATGGGGAGACCTTACGAGAGGGCTTGACCCGTGAGTGTCTATTCTCGAGTCCGGTGTCCATCGAGAGAACTGTTGGAAGCAAGTTCTTCTTTTTCCCCATTAGTCCGACGATAACACAAGTTGGACGCTCCTCTGTGCTCCTATATATCAGGCCACGATGTGCAGCCAGACAGGTGCTTCGCCGAGCGGTACGTTCATGAAAAAGAATAAGCAGAAAAATTGGTGCTCGTTCTTCGACACATTGATCGTCGATTAAAAAGAAGAGCGCTGTCGAAGGATCGGTGACAAGAGATTCGCGGAAGATTGCTCGTAGAGTAGAGATTGATTGAATTCAAGAGCGACTGGATGCGACACGAAAACGGATAGGAATCAATTTTTCACACCACTTTTATCCGTCAATGAGCGATGCGTTCGAATTAGTACCGTTCGAGCGAGCGATTCGAAGCGCTGAAATTTTCCAAGTCACGGTGATCCTTCAAATTTATATGCAAAGCCGCTGAAAGAAGGAATCAACGACGTGCTTTGAGGCTTTATCGTTAAATATGTGCCTTGCCGCCTTCTTACCTGTCCGTCTCTTCGACCGTTTCTCCTCAGCCCGACCACTTCTATTCGGGGACGATTTTGACGAACCGACGAAGGTTGTACGTCGGCTTTCCCAGACGGAAACTATGAGGACATCGATGCTGGAATTCCTCTCTGACGATCGCTGGTGGGAATCCTACGTCGAGCGAAGCGACGATCGGTCGAACTCGAGCTGTTGACCTTCCAGAGAAATGGAGCCGGGAATGAAAAACGCTCCGGGATTACTCTTCGATAAGTTTTGACGGCTCAACTCGATTGGAGGTCTCCCGCAATAGCAACAAACATATCGCGCCGGTGGCTCGGCCGTGAATATGAAGAACCACGAATATTATCATGCGTCCACATCTTAATCTGTTTATTTATACGGGGCGCGAGAAGATCCATTTAGAAAAATGAAGGGCTATTCCCTGTCGCCTAATGAAGTCATATTTCACAGACAGCAAGCTGTGTAAATACCGTCAGGAGCAGTCGACTTATTTTGGATCGAAGGGGGACAGAAAGAAAAAAAACAGCCGCTGCCGCTACAATAATTCTTCCTCTTCAAATTCTTGACCCTCGGTAATAGATGGAACGGATAGTCAAGCTCTTGTTCGTCAAACGCCTGAGCTGATTCACCCGAGCCATGGATTGGGGATCGTTCGATTCGGAAACGGGAACTGTCCCGGGGTTTCCCGGGAGATGGAGCATTCGCGATCTCAATCTCGCAATTTGGATCGCATTCTCTCTCAACATGGAAAGCACGGGTGAAATAGACGGGTGAGCTGCCTCCAACTCAATTGACGGGTGGAGTGGACAGCTTTCCCTCGACAGAGAAAATGCAAATAAGGATAAATGCTTTGTTTCCAAAACGGACGTTCCCGCTCTTGCGACCACCGACGATCAGGCGGTTTGTGAGCTATGTCCCGCCGTTAATTAGCCCTGTGTGTTAATGAGCCTATTGATTGATATCGGAATTTCCGAGGGGAAGGCAGCCGAATGTTGACAGGTTTTCCAGAGTTTGTGTGGCGTCTCTTTCAATTCCTGATACCGGAGGCGAATCAACGGGCTGAATTATAACCATTATTATTCGCGGGGAGCTGGCCTACTCGACCGTATTAATCTAATGAACCGGCTTTCGGATCCAGTACAGTGCCCACCACGTTTTATGCCTCGTGGACATGATCAACGGCTGTTAGCCGAGTCAATGGTACATGTAGTCGACAGGAGAAAGGATCGTAGAGCGCTCCTATATGTATATCGGATCCGACGACTAAGCGGCGATCATTTCCAGGACCAACATGGGCGATCTTGTGGAGAAAACGCACTGTGTTCACTATGAAAATTTCCGCCATCAGAGACTGAAGAGCGGAGAACCGGTTCTCAAGATGCACCACAACGGGAATTCATTGGACCACTGCAACGAATCGACTCTCTAATAAACCACTACGTACGTTCAGTGAGACATCTGTATTGATGAAGCTTGCTCAAGCAGAGGAACTCCGGGTAGTTCCACGATCCCGTCGGTGCATATTCCCCTTGTGTATTCTCAATTTACGCTCAAATCAATGGGACCTTCTGATGGACTTGTTTCTGTGCTCGGAGCCGCCTAGAGAGACATCAAAATCCTTAAGAAGAAAAACGGCTCATGGGTTGCCGATGAGCTCCACGAGGTGGTATCCTAGTTACCGAACTTCCATTGGAATGATTTATCGAGAAATATTTCGATGTGCCATTCACTGAAGCAACAACTCGATCCGATTAGACAATACTACATTTAATGTCGTCTGAGGGGATAGCATCCACGTCGCTTCTCGCTCGAATATGACTATTACGAATCTAACTGAAGAGCTTTGGATGTGTATCCAAGAGCCCCGTAAGAGATGATTTCCTTGACGATGAAAAGTATCAAGAGACGCATCCGGACTGAACGCTCACTTGGAGCTACTTTGTATCTATCAATCTACCTTGTCTTAGTATCTTATTCCTCAGATCATGATGATAATCGAAGTGCTGCCAGAGCGGAAAGGATCGATCACCGTGCTCCGAAACGGGTGCCTAATAATACGAAACTCAGTCGAGCTTCGAGCCCAATTTCAATTCATTGACCGTTCTCGAGTAAGATCGATTTGAGGAAAAAGCGAGGCAATCGAGTTTAGGCTCATTGTTTCCTTGGGCGACATTCTACCCTAGGAAACCTGGGCCTGCAGGGGGCTCGAGGCCAAAGTATGTTAGTTCTGACGCGCCTCCATTGGGCTATTCCTCAATTTCTACGATACGAGGGGCAACGGCAGGAAGAAAATGCTCCCTCGACCCCCTGGCTCCACGAAGTTTCGGAAACCCACCGCCCGCCTCTGCCAGCAGATCCCGTTTTCTAAGACGGGCAATTCACGCAGAAATGATAGTATCTTTGGGGGCAAGACCAGAAATGGGAGAGATGAACCGATGGGGCTGCCCTCTGTGGGACAGCGCGATTAGTGGAGGAGAAAAAAGCGAGAAAAGGAAAAAAAAGATCTCAATAAAGCAGACGATGATGACTGTCGAACATCTTTGACTTCTCCTTAACGTAGAGCCACGCAGACCCGCTGTGGCCAGCTACCTAGTACTTCTATTACCGAGGATCACGCATCGGGCTCTACCGAGTCACATACTCTTGGGCACGCAGACACATCAGCTGAGCTGGAGATAAACTAACGAGCAGGCAGACGTCAAGGACCTGCCCCTTATGTTTAACGGACGTCTCAGCATTAGTGGAGACGGATTCCGTGCGCATCGATGTCGACAGAATTGGCAACGAGCGTTCATAATGGAGTGGGAGGGACCTTAATCGGGATCATCTTTCGAAATATCACAGGGAGTGAAGAACACCTGAGTTGTTTCAAAAGATCTCAGGGAAAAACCTCAGCGCCTCCGTCTCCGGACATCACGGTTCTCCGTTCAATGTCTTACTGACTCAGGCTACGCAGTCTGAAGCAGCCGAGAGCGGAGGAGAAACTGCGTTTTCCCAAGGCGACGGTGCCTTTGGTTAGAATATGTTATTTGCAGACGTTGACGTCTTAACCCGTCAACGTATTCTGTTTTCAATATGAAAATGAGGTATTACCGATGATGCTGTAGCCGCTACCTCCGTCCACAACGTCAACAGCTCGAAGACGCCGGAGACGATGCACGGTCGCCACGTCAGTTCGATTCGAGCTCACTAGTAGTTTGATTCCAAGGATAATGTTGAATGCTTTAGTCTCAGAAGCGTTCGTGCCCGATGAAAGATTCGAACTGATTTGCTGTCTGTCATGTTCGGTGTGCATTTCAGTCGGAGCATCCGTGACGAGCCGTTTGGCTTGTGGCGGGCTGGCTGGTCTCTCGTCCCACTGTCTGTCTGTGCCTCGGTATGCGGACGATTGTTTGATTGAGGAATAGATGAATGGATGAATTGATGGATGCGCGAGCAAGGAGGTAGACAGACCGTTGCTCGGTGCACAGATCGACAGAAAGCTGTGGAAATGTTCCGGAGAAGGAGTCTGAAAGAATATCTCGGGAGATGGAATGTGTGGCCGTGGCCCAGTGGTGTCTCTGCATGTCTCAATCCATGACAGACGGGTGCCAGTTGTCCCGATCAGGCGACGGCGGCCAGCGAGCTTGGAAAAGGCAAAAGAAAAAGAGATGGAAAACGAGCGACATTCTAATTGGTATCCACCGCCACTGTGTAGCATTCGCAGAGGCGATGCTTCTGGAAGAAGATTCACGGCACCTCTCCTTCGTCATAGACGTTGTCGTCGTTCTCGACTAGTGGACAATCAATGCCGAGAGAATGCCAAGACAGTCGACAGTCCGGCAGTCCGTGGAATTGAGACTTCGGCTCCGAAGCTCGCCTCGGACGATAGGCGCTGGCTGTCGGCAGCTTACTAATTGACACGAAAAGAAGAAGAAATGGGTAACAGGACGATAGATGGTGAATGGAAAAATGGGTGATGACATGCTTGTTTTTCCTTCGATTCTCCGATTTTCTGTGGGTGTTTCGAATGTGCCTGCCGTTCTCGGCCCCACATTTCTGGCGTTTCCCAGAGCTGTATCCGTAGGGAAATCAGTCATTCTATAGAGCTCGATCACCCTTCGTTTTTCGCAACTCGGGAGATCCCTAAGGGACTGCGGGTGGACCCTCTAACCCGGGATGTCGTCCGGAACTTCAAGAAGGATCGCTTGAACACACGAGTAGAGAAATGGAGTTCCCGAGAGCGCCTCCCGGAGCCTATCCATCGTCTCAGTGGGTACCGCAGTCTTCTGAAATTTGGAATGCGCGAAGCAAGAAGATCCAATCACGAGCTGAGACGGCATTGCTTCTCGAAGCGACATCTTCATTCCAGGGGATTAGAATCCTGCGAATCGATGATGTCGTCTCAGACCACCGAATGGGACTGTCGCACAAGATAGCTCCGAAGATAGTCGAATGGATATGTCGAAAACTCGAGCTGCCCGTCGATTGATTGGCAGAGCCAAAAGTAACCCCGGCTAGTCCGAATGGAGCCTGGTGGAAATCACGACCAGAATGAAGGATTCCCTAATGAAAATCGTTCGTTCCCGCTCCTGCTCGACCGTGAAACTGCACATGTTTGATGCTGCTTTCTCACCGGCTCCCGAAACCATAACTGATAAGCAATATCATTATCCTTTCCGAGTGGATCGCCGACAGCATGAGCTTCTCCAGCAACACCACCACCGACGAGAAAACCATCATCATCATCAGAATTTAATTGGTTTATGCTGGCCGACCCGTTACCCGATTGGATATGATCGAATAGAATCCGAACATATCGAGGACAGCGATGGTTCGAAAGAGTTCTGCTACCTCGGACTCGCGTCGTGAAATCTAGGGAGGTACAATGGAGAGATTTTCAGAACGCCCTTTGTTCAATCGAAATGTCTACACGGTTAAAAATCCATATGTTAGGCCTTTATTTTCCGTGGATGCTTATCTCGCTCAAGATGTATACTCCGAGCACTTCGAAACGAAAAACGCTTTTAATTTAAAAAACAATCACGACCGATAAATGCTCGAAACACATAGTCACAGCTTCCGATGTGGATTGAGGCTTCGCGTCGCATTCATGACTGATGACTGACGACACATGCGTCAGGAGTCGGGACGCTTCCGAAATTCTGTTAGAGCTATCTCTAGAAAAATATTAGGAGCCACCGCCGAAGCGCCCCAAAACGCTGACTGCGCTCATGATTGGAATCTCTACCTCAAGAAATGAGCTACCCCGAGACTCAAATCTTGCCTATAAACGGCGGCATCTGAGATACCTCACTCTTGTCTGACCGTGAATTTAGGTGCGCCGACATCCATCTACTGTGAGGGTCATCTCTGGATCAGCGGCTGACATTTCGCGTTATGTCGACTTGCTCCACAACAATTCGCGGCCGAAGGATATTCATTCCCAGATACTCTCGTGCATGATACCGGCAGCTCATGAAGTGCAGGTGTTCACCTCCGGGCGCGTCCCTATTCAGTTGTGTCTGGCTTGTGGACGAACGGCTCCCAGTTCGGAGATACTCGACTTGGATGAGCATGCGAAGGGTGCGAGAAACGGTTGGCGCCTGTGCCCCCATCGCGTCCCAAGACGAGCCCCCCTCTGGTGAACAATCATCAGAGTTCAGCATGGAACTATGCGAAGCTCTCGCATCCGCAGATAGGAGACCTCTGCGTGAGTGAGAAAATGTGAAGTTGCACAACTTCCTACAGAAGTTTTCGCGCGGAACAATGTCAAGCCGGTGTATGGAAATAGAATAGCAATAACTTCGGTTCCCTGAGGTCAATCGCAGAAGCCCTGCGAAGGAGCCCGCCTGCGAGCCTGTTTAACGACCGACGTTGATGCCTCACCTCTGAAACGTCGCAGATGATGCTGGCCATGTTCTATACGATAGTTCTCCAATAGTTCTATACGATTGATGTTAATGAAACACTGCTCAACATTCAATGCTCGTCTCGCTTATCCCTCACGCTCATTTCGCTTATCCTGAACGCTTATTTTGCTTATTTTAATTGCCCATTCTGCTTTTCTCCGAATGCTCGAAAGTACAGGCTTCATGTGTCTCCATGCGACCAAGCCGATCGCGAATCGCGACCTACCGTGACGCGAGAACTTGGCCTGCTCCGATCATTATCCTCTCCCGCAAGACTCATTGCGGAAATTGCAGGTTCTCGAGCGATCCGATACACATCTAAAAGGAGTACATCTGTTGTCGGGGTTCTCGGAGGGAAGTACTTCCCGAAATATGAGACACTTCCCTCATATCGATTCATTCGTTATTTCTCGTCAGAGGTCCTCAATAATAAGAGAAGAATGCGGCCAGAGACATCTGCTGCGTTTTTTCTGTCAATAATGGACAGTTCGTGTAACAATGATACGATCTTGGCTCGCCTCGCCCGCCCTTCGCCCGCTGGTGTGTCCATCTACCGTTGTCGTACCTCCGAATGAGGCTGTCCGATCCGAGTTTGATGCTTCCCGGTGTGTTGAGTCCGAATCATAGTGAGCCTGATGTGAGTTTCCGCGCAGCTGTTCCGCGGAGCTAAGCGACCGCCGTCGTCGGAATGTCGGACTCGAGCGTATCGATCGAACAAAACAGAAAACAACAACAGCTAGACTTTTCACAACAGAGAACTTTCCTTCAGGGCGCACAGATGAATCATTCAGTTAGCCTCTTGACAATTTTCGTCTTTGTCTTGCTCGTAGCGGGAACTTGTCAGACGGAATTCGCGGAATCCGATAACGGAGTCCCAATCGAAGTTCACCGCGGTGTGAAAGAGCAGCGGCTCATGGATATCGTTGTCAAAGTCTTTTCGATTTCCGCGGTCGCGAATCCGCCGAATCAATTTTTCGGCAACGGACTCGTCATCTCAAATGACAGCGCTTCGGCTCCGCCTTTGTTCGGTTGAAATATGCTGTCAAATACTTAATCGGAAAACGACATTCGGAACTACAGCATGACCGTTTCCGTGGAGCATGTGGTTCAGATTTCATCAGGGAACCACTGGAAAGCTTCTCACGAAAGCAAATGAATGAGATTGGGCTATGCATACCTACCTCCTCGTCGAAGAGATTGAAATTGCTCGCTTTGCATCCGATTTCGCATCACTGACCGCAAGGACCTGGCAACATATCTGGGACGCATTAATGAATTATTATTCTACATCGTACGACGGAATGAGCTTATATTGCCGAAAACAACCCGGCCGTTATCCTCCAGCCTTGAAGTATTAATGATATTAATATTGCTTGTCGGATGTTATCACGGAAAGGGAGACTCGCATGTAGGACGTCTGGAGGTGTCGTGGCTCTTGTGGATGCCAATACAAACAATTTTGAGAAATCGGTCTACGATTCGGAGCAGGAGCCGCCATTGCGTGAACACGAGATAGTGGCTCTGGCTACGGCTTCCATCGGCTGATAGACAATGAACACATTGTCAAACGCGTCCGACACCGAAGCTGGACGGAAATTCCATGGGCAAAACTCATGAATATGTCTCAGGTGAAAATTACGCGATCTTCGGCGAGTCGCGATGGGAGCGGAACGACGGCAAGCAATGACGCGATGTCGCTACCGTGGCCTGCGATGAAGGAATGAAATCAACAGAATTTCTTGGTTCACGCATTTCCTAGCTTCCACGATTTCCGATTTGGGCTCAGTTGCACCATGGTCAATATCAGCTCGCCTGTCCGAAGCTTGCATCGCCGCTTCTCTGACGTGGACGAGAGAAGCTGCTCAAGCAGACTCGGGAATTTTTCCGGGTCGTCGCGACCTGACCATTCTGTGTGGTGCGAAAACCGATATCTTGATTTGAGTTTGCGGCGGGCTACTGACGTCTCTCGCGATGGTACGCTAAGCAGCGGCGAGTCCCGCCATAATGGCGTCCGGGGCAGGCTGAGAAAAATGCGCCCTGACACCGAGCCACTCAAGCTCGAATTCCGTCATTGGACTTGGTCCATCGATCGTACGCCTCACGATTACCTCAAAGATATAAAAAGCGTTCACCCGTCTCAGCTCAGTACATACAGTACAAATCACATACTTCCGGAGCTTACACCGAAAAGTAACTCTCCAAATAACTCGAGATAAGTCCCCGCTCCTACTACGCTGAGGGGGGACAGGTCAACTGGTCTCCCTTGGTCCAGAGAAATTTAGAGTTGCGAAAGCACGAGGCTCAGCTCGCTGGATGATCTCTCACAGCTAGCAATGAAGACGCCGCGGCGCCGGCACCGCGATGGTGACTCGGACTCGGATAGTTGAACACGAAATGTCGAGCGAGGATGAAGTTCGCCAGTTCACTGTTCGGTACGGAGATCCGCCTCAGCTTCGTCCGACGTGCTGAGATGATTTCCCAAGCTCCATGTTCATCTCGATTTTTCCGGAGTGGCCATTTCGGCAATGCGAACCTTATCCTCGGTCATTGCCTCTCAAAAAGGCGCGCGGGCAACGTTTCCACGCTGTTCCCCCAAGATTTCGCTACCGACTCTTTGCTACACACTTCAATTATTCCCCGGAAGAACGAAAAAAATCGGTCCTGAAGTGTCAAGACGTGATATCGTTTCCTCCATATTTCTCATCATCGGAGGAAATACCTCCGTCGGCATCGTAGTTTTTGATCGAGGGGCCTGTTTTCCAGACTCGATGCGGCTCCGAGTGTCGACAATCCAGATTTCGTATTCCATGTTGCGATTTGATAGATCTTGGTCCATACAGCGGAACATTTTCCCACTCATTAGTTTTGTGTATCGAACTGTCCGTTCTTGACCCTGACCCCTGCATCTTGTTCATCGAAGACCCGTCAAAAACGTCGCTTCTGCATTGGAAAGGCTCCGAATACCGCACCACGGTGGTCGCGGAAAATGTAGACGGCGGGAACGACGTGCATACATATGCGTACTGGAATTCGGTGAAGAGAGCGTGACCTCATACGGCACCCAGTCGTCGCTGTGGTCTTTGTCGCTGCTGCTACCGGCGCTGTTGAAGTTATCAGTCGAGTGAATTTTCCTCTTCTCGTTTGTTTTTCGAACAGTTTTCCGAAAACGTCATCAAGAGCGGCGGAGAGAGCTCCCTTATTCGGCGCCGACCGGAGCTTGCGCGGTGGGAAGAAGTGTCGAATTAGCCGGAGTCTAGCTGTCTCCGAGGCGTTGGAAGTGAAGCTTGACATTCCAGCTTGAGTATGGCCGAGCGGCGTTATCTTTGAGGAGGGTTATGCAACTCACACTAGCACCGAGTCCAAATCTCATTAAAAGGGAAATATAGGACAAGAATGACAAGATGAATTGCGTTGCTGTTCCAGCTGGATAAAAGCCACAGCGTCTCGTGGGATCGTGTTCCCATCCGCAGATTCATCTTGACGTTGTCCATCCTCCGCCGTCAATTTTTCCCCCACAAAAACGGACGAAAATGTTCGAAATCGTCTCAAATAGCTCCGAAGCTCAAACGCCTTTAGTTAAGTGAGACATGTATAAGACGTTAATGATTGTACGACACGTCGACCCGTCCACTGACCCGCTGCCGCTGCTCGACTGATTTGGCGGTGCTCGATTTTAATGACAGCATTGAGATGTGGGGAGACATTCGGGTGTCGGAATGTCGAGTTCTTTTCGAGCCTGGCTCAATACGATCCAAACAGAAACGACAACACCGCTCGATATCTTGATTGCTGGGTGTCGGATTCTCTGACGACGCCCCTACTACAACAACCTACGTGTCGACCTACAGGAAAACGTCAGTCATTGGCACATTGATCGGTCCGGAGGCGAGCGACCGGCCGATCGGCTCAGTTGACACTCGATGCATCGGTGACCCGATCGACCGACCTACCGACCGATAAACTGAGTGAGTGCATATGTGGAGAATAGCCGGCTTTTCCTGAGCTTGCTGTCAAGTTTCTGATCCTCCGCTAGCCGTGAAGGCCCATGACTCACACACTGTTATATCATCGCTCGGATGGTGAACTTTTGGCTTCTGTGACGATAAAAAAAAACTGTCGAAAAAATGGAAAGAAAGACCCTTGTCCCGCCGCGAGGAATTCGCCAACGCACAATGAAGATTAGTTCCTCCGAGAAACGTATGGGAGGAATCTTAGCTGACCTTCCTTCCCCTCTTCCTGTGAGTGACATTATGGAAATTCCTCCAGGATTCCCGGGCCGAAAACGTCCCCTTCCAATTTCGAAGAGCTCGCGTCCTCGTTCATGATAAGTTATATGAGCATTGGATTTCGGATCACTGCGTGCATCTCTGATTTTCACTCCGATGGGACAAGGCGTCTTTCCGGTTTTGTGTCTACCTGCCTCTGCGGCAACTCTTTCGGTGTTGGTTGCTCAGATTGGCTCTCCGGAGAAATGCCCAGCCAGCTAAGGGACGAAGCTGGCTTCCATGGCTCGAAGATGAGCAACTGGTGTAAGGATGAAAAAAAAATGGCACCCTGAGTCTCCGCTGAGGTCAACCATACATGGATTTGAAGTCAGGCTCGGTCACGCATTTTCGATTTCTCTTTTTCAATTTATCAACCGAAGGGTGGGATGTTCTCAATGGCTTCGTAACAATCACGCCGCATCGATATCATTAGTTATCGACGATTGATATCATCGCCGCGCCGTTCCGGTCGGAAGCAGAGCGATAGTTCTCGGGATTCTTTCGTTCCGTGGCTAGAGAGACAATAGTCGTCAGGCACCCACGTCGGTCTCCACTTTTGAGACTCGTTCTCTTCAGTTCGTGGAGAGGTTCGAATTTCTGGAAGGTATATAGATGGGCTCATCGGAGCGAAACTCTTCCACCATCATGATACTCGAAGCAGATCACCAACACTGTCCCGACTCCGGTTGTCATGATTACGTTCCATTTCTCCGGATATTGATGAAGAGAGGAATTCCATCGATTCTGCGACAGAGCGTCGAATCTTTGTCCGTGATTTCGAAGACCGAGCAAACAAAGTTATCAGCTCGACGGGAAAGTACGTTCAGAAATATCGAGAATTTCTCCATTCATCCGAGCTCTGATTCGTTCCTCCATTCATTCATTCCCGGCGACTACTGCTCGTGCATCTTCATCGCAGGGCCAGTCTGGCGTGAGATTCTGTGCATCGCTAATCAATCGTAATCATTGCCTCCGAATATTGCGATCGATGCTAACCATTAGCAGAGACAGTCGATTCCGAGATTGCAGTCATTTTTCATGACGTTCGATGACAACTCGAAACAGACTCAAACGTAGTATTCAAAAAAAGGAGGCCATGCCTGCAATTCGAGGGCTCCGGCATTCCGGTGTCCAGTCCGCCGTCGGCGTCGCGTCGAGGTAATTCTAAGCAACACATTGCTCCTGTCATGGGGAATGCGTTCAATCATCAGTACCCAGGAATGAAGCGATAGTTCGAATCTCCTCGAATATCTCCCGTATTCGCTCGGATGCGTCAGGTCCGATGGAACCCATTCTGAACTTTCCATGTCGGATGTGCTGACAACCTTGTCGAAGGTCTCCAAATCGTGACCAAAGCGTGTCGCTTGGGGTACCGCGAGGAGCATCCGCGATTCTTCCATTGCAGACGCCAGAAATATTATTCCCGATTCCGAAGTTCATTCGAAACCCGGCGGGAAGTGACCGGCTCGATCTGAGAAGTCACAAAAAATATGTCACGAATAAATCAATCGAAAAAATGAGACGATTCGTTCTGATCTGCACGAATGGCTCTCACGGTAAGCGGACACATCATGTATAACGGCTTCGGACAGAACACTGGGAGCACCGCTGATAAACGACAACGACTTCAAAAATAAATGTCCCACTTAAGCCAAACGTTCGATCGTATGGCGTTGCCGAGTTCCATCGCCGACCGGCGAACTGGCAACTCAAGTTGGCGAAACTCAAACGAAGAATGTTACTTATTATTATCGCTGCCGATTAGAGCCTCCGGCCGCCAACTGTAAGTCGAGTGCACGTTCAGCCGCATGATGGTGATCTACGCAGATTTCTTATTACGGACGGATTCCGTTGGCTGAGGGAAAATTGTTGTACTATGTCTCCCCTTCTTTTGTTCTGCTCACCGAGCGTTTCGTCAGATTATCCCGGGCGGGAAAATGAGCCGCTCCTTTCATAGCTCTCAACGACAGAGAATGATCAGAACGCCTCAGTCTGATGTCTGAGTTCAGCCGTTCGACTGTATGACAGACTGACTCACTGAGTGTTCGATTGTTCCATACTCTCTCGTAGAATCGATCGGGCTCATCGGTGTACAACTGCTCGAGAAAGGAAGATACATTTGACGTCATTCGAAGACGTGCTAAAAAAATTGATCGATTCATTCCGGCCGGGACGGAGTCGCTCGACCCAAAATTATCGGATCATCGTGAGGGAATAGCCAACGTTTGTGGATGCCGTGAGTAATGCTTTCAATCATCGGCGACGGCAATCTTGAGAATGTGCGTAAAATAGGAGCTTGACGTCACCCAGTTTTCGATCGACATACTCACGCTCCGTCACGGTTGGCTTATCCGTATGCACAAGTTTTGAGAGATTTGATGTATCGTTTTATACAGAGTCGTATGATTCCGAAACGATTCGGTAACATTGCTGTTAAAGTAAATATTTTCCAAGATTACGCTTCCAATCAGGTCCCTAATTCACTTGCGACAAAAACAGATCGATGTTCCGCTCCATAACGCAGGCGTTCAATCTTCTACTCGTATCATTTTGAACTCTCCCGATTTCTATCTTTGACGGGTTTCTTCCAGAAATAACGCGAAAAGTGGATTTACAAACGCAACGGGACCAAACTGTGCATGCGCTCGCATCCGATGCACCGTTTTCCATCGAAATCAAGACTTTCCGCCAGGACCGAGCATTTTTCCCTCCGTTTCTGGAAGAGCAAGGGGGAAATGTTTTTTTCTATCTGGACGTCGGCGTGTCCCAAGTATAAATTTAGACATCAGCTCTCAGCACGAATGTGTCTACTATTTGTGTGGATTTTTTTGACAAACCGGCTCTCTATTTTCTTCTCCATCTGTCCGGCTCCCCTAATTACTCTGGCACGCGTTGTTACAGTGGCAGCCAGGCACCCGTTGGAGCCGCCAAGCAACTAGGCTGAAGGAAGCGGCAAAAGTCGAAGAAGGAGGAGGGATCCGGCAGCAGTAGCAGGAAAAGGTTCAAGAAATCATGGAGGAGATAGAGCGGCTTGCACCGGCACCCGTCAATGTCCACTCAGTTCACCCGTCCGTCCGTCTCCTCGTCTGTCTGTCCGTCCCATCGATCAGTCCAAGTGACTGTTCGGCGGTGGACGGATTTCAATTGGATCGAATGCACCGATTCGATGGCAAAGAAATGACGTCGTCGGTGCAGCCGCAGTAGCAGCGGCGACAGTATCAACGACAAGTGAAAAATAAGTTCTACATCGCTCGACATCGAGAATGAAGACGATGAGACGGTTATTTTCGCGAGACGTTGTCGTCGTCGTCGACATCGTTGTTCTGGTCTTCCTGGCCGGCCTGTGCATTCGCCCGCCTGACCCTTCATTCGTCACTGGCTCGTAGTTTGACGGATACTGTCGCAATAAGCAAATTATCGGCCATCATTCATTCGGAAGGAATAAAATCAGACGCCCGTTTGATTTCACCGAGGAGGAGAAGCTCCGTACACAAAAAAAAACAGAGGCTACTCCGACATGATAATAACCATAGCCATCATCAGTCGTCTTTGCAGCAGCCTAACCCTTGGGAGGAACGGGAACGGCGGTCGGTGCAGTAGATCTGAAATTAGACTTCAATTAGAAATATCTCCGTTGACGTCTACTGGCATGGATGAACTACAACGATGACACGGCCGTCCAAAACAAGTGGAAAGATGTGGTGCGATAGACGATTCGTCTATTCGCCGATTCGTCCCAATATCCAAGGCTTTCGATACAAAATCTCCTCCCCAATATGCCTGCCTGGCTCCAAACATTTTGTTCTCTTGTCGCCGATCGGTCTTTCGTCTCCTGGGAATTTCGAAAACGCCAATGATTCCAGTTGCGAGCGCATGGCGGAACGCTGAGGTACACCGCCGCCGTCGAGATCGATCGCCTCGAAGGCACACTCACCATTAGGCATTGCCATTACCCATTACTAATTATAAGGAGTCTTTCTTGATGAGAAGGGTCTCTGAACGAATTGTGATATTATTCAACGAATATGAGCGGTGACAGGGGAACTCAGTCAGCTGTTCGCTAGGGTGGAACGACGAAATCTCGCGTAGCCTCTTTAACGAAAAGTTGGGAGAGCGGACTTATATAAATGAAAAGAGAAACACTGTTTTTCAAGGGAAGAAATTGTGGGTCTCATTCCGTGCAACGCCTCTTCCGTTATGGAGCTGAAACAAACATTTACTTGGGGGCTTCCTACTGCAAAGTGAGTCAACGCAGGATGAAAGCCTTTAGTCGAATAAAGGCTAACTCATTGTCAGAAGAAAAGAGGCGGCGAGCGGGGATACTGACAGGAAGACGGCGCGGCGTAATGGTATACATAATCTTTTTCTGTCTCACTTCTTTCGAAGTTTAAAGAAGCTCCGTGTCCGTTCCCGTGCTCACTGAGGACTGACCAAGCAACAGTGCTGGGATTCTTATTTTCTCGCACAACGCTTCTGGAGAGGACGAGAATACCAGTTAGCCAAATGGTTAACGCTTAGTTATCTACGGACCGTCTAACCATGTGAAAGACTGCAAAGATAGAAAGAGCGTTGACTCATGGGCTGGACCCTATCGGCTCCCTCGAAATGTCAAACGTAATCAAATGTCAATTGTTCTCGGGAACGACAAATGAGAGACTGTCTCTCATAGAACGAGTCCTGAGATGACGGCGTAGTCCGACCAGGGGTCGCGGTAGGGTCAGCCCTAGAAAACCCACAGTTGCCCGCGTCAGAAGCGTTCATCGATAGGGATTTCGACTGAAGCTCTTAAGTCTGATACCCTGGAACCTTCTCAAGGAGATCACCAATCCCGGGGTATAAAAAATTCTCTCAAGGAATAGGCTGTGCAGTCAAAGCTGTTTCCAGAAAGGGGTGAATTCAGCGATTCGGTGATGTGGGCAGAGGACTCCCGAAAGGAGGCTGGGGAAACAGACGTTGAATGGAAACGGAACATCATGGACGTGTCACTGGATTCCAAGCGTGCCTCGAGCTCGGAGAACCTGACGAGCTTGCAAGTTGAAGGAGAGGCTAGACTCGGGCAGATTGCTTGCCAGATTGCTTGATCGATGGTATCGTTTAGGCCATCAATTTCTCGAGGAATACAGGAAATCATCCCGGTCGGTGACCGACCACTCTCAATCAATACCGATTCTTATCAAAAATGGGAAAAGACCATCACGGATATGATGAACATCTTCCGGACTGGCTCGGAACAATCCACTGCCGAAGTCATGAGTATCCAGTACGAGACAAACCGATGCAGTTCACAAGCACTCAGAGCAGGACATGGAAAGCTATTGAGGTGTTTCTTTTTCTGAGCTCTCGAGCTCCTCGTCAGAGTAGTCACCGAGATTCGTTTACACCTGGCGTGGGGACTTTTCGTGGTTTCCCTTCCGAATTTCTCCGCGACTTTCGCGTGAATCGCGGAAAACATCCCGAGACCTCATATCTCCTGGAAGTCGACGGCAGGGTTGTGCGGTTCGAGGACTTCTGGTCGGTCAGACAGCTGCACAGATGATATTTAACCGACTGACTAACTATGATCGGTGGTGTTCTTCTCTTTTCATGCCGATATAAGTGTTATTACACGGCCATTCACCAGCGGTGATATTTTGAATCCCATGATGTTCTCCCTGCGGCCGCTCGGTCTTTGCGGTAATTCCTGTCGCTGCTGCTAGAGCACGTCACCATTGACCGGTGGAAGCAGGGGAAATGTTCCTTTTACCGTTTCATCTTTAGTTTTATTCTGCTCCGTGGTGTTCCTCGGTCGCAGGCGCTCGGTGGAGTTGACTCCGGTCGAGAAAAGCGGAGAATGGCAAGGCGGACAGCTTCGTCCGGCGGGAACGCTCTTGCCTCATTTTGGGAGCAAGCAACGTTCGGTCTTGTTAAATGCTCTGTTAGTTAAGCTGTCATCACAATGCGAATCCTAATCATACCATACAGTGCAGCAGAAACAACGCAGAGACCCACACAGTGTAATTACTGGGAGGCGTATCCTCCACTTCTGTCAACAAACACACAAGAAGGGCAACGTCGACGGCCAACACCGGTGCTAACACGGACCAATCGCCATGTAGGGCGACTCGACATCGTAGCTTCACCGAGAGAGCCCTATCTCGCGGATGTCAGTAGCAGCCCAGCTATTCTTTTCCATGCTTTCAAGTGAGCTCACCCGTGCACATGATGTGACGGTTTTCGTTCATCTCCCTCGGGTCTCGAAGCGATGCATTGCAGGGCTTTAATCGTCTCCCGATTCAAAGAGCACTAATGTGAGCAATTCACAATTCACGCTCCTCCGGCAAATTCAAAGCTCGACACGATTTGCTCGGGTAGCATTCAACTCTTGCTTACGATTATGAAGGTCAACAAACATTTCACGTACATTTCGTCTCGTTGTGATCGACCTCCTCGGCTCAAACTTATGGATTGAGCGGGATCCGACGCGACGTTCGGAGTGAGAGTACAGAGATGCGGATTCGAGGTCAGTCGGAACATTTCTCTGAAGCACCGCTATTTCGTCCTTTCACCTCTCGTCGCTCATCCCCCATAGAAACAGCGGTGTCCCGTCCAGCGGCGAAAACATCCGAAGTCGCCGTCGCTTCTAAAAACATCAACACCGGAGCCAAAAGCACCGTTACCTTGTTCTCAGAAGTTTCGGCTTGGGTTCCTTTTCTGGCCGGAGGGTGGGGGAGCGCAATCGTGCCGCAAGTCTGGAGCGCCGAGCAGCACGATGTCTACGCGCTTGTCTTCATCGCTGTCGATCGTGCCGGAGATATTCCGATCGAAATAAAAACAAGGGGGAAAGATGCCGACGTCTGATGATAAGTCTATTAGGTAATGGAAATGGCTCCATAAAGCTGATCTGCTTACGGTCCGAACCACGGTGTTGGCATCGATGGAAGTCTTCGAAAATCGTCCTCGGACAGCAGCAACCTGAACAACGATATCAAGATGATGCCGAATTTTCAACAACGCCATATCCAAAAGCGGGTATAAAGTAGGTTGGATACGCAGACCCACGACAGGACAATCCCGCTTTCGAAGCCCACCCTTTTACGACGGTGACGATGGACACGGAGAAGCCAAGCAATCAACGGGGAAACCCTCGAGCTTTGTAAACGCAAAACTTTATGATCCTCGTTGTTTTCGAGCGGCGCAGAAAAACTAGGAAATCGGAAAGTTGCCGGAGAAGAAAAAAGTCGAACTATCCGCTCAATCGTGGGATCTGCTCATCCCGAAACAACGGCAACACCTTTTCTCGCGCTTCTCCGGCCGGCCATGGATTTTTCCACCCCGCTCATGTCGTCAATTCGGACATCTCGGCCGTTGAGTTTGACCACCGTGAACTACATATGGATCATAACACTTTTACCATACTTGAGTCGTCGATATCATTTTGGTTTATTAGACGACGATTCAGCGGTCATCGATCGATCGTAGCATCGGGCCATCAGACAAAAAGACAGGTGGATACGCAGAAAGCTGACGAGGCCGCAAAGAACGTTCACCGGCGAGCGCCTAACATCAAATGAGAATGCATTTCACCGAATGCCCACGATGTAATTCACCTGGTTCCCACCTTTCTGGTGGAAGAACCGCGAGACCGCAATACAAGGAGTCAATTATAATCATTCAAGCAATATCGGACCCTACCGAGAGATGACTCCTCGATTCACTGCTATTATTAATCAATAAAGCAAGGGAACTTGATATAACGAGCGAGGAAGCCTCCCAAAGCATTCGATCAACGCGGCACTTGTCACCGGAGAATGATTGATCAACTCCGCAGAATCAATAAGAAAAGAGGCGCAAACTCGAACTTTGCCGAAGGATCTCTGTTCTCTTCCTGTTTTCCAAGACAAACTTTGGGCCTTTCCTGATGGTTGCCTGTTCCCCGGGCCTGGAAGATCATCGCAAAACCGCAAAATACAGTCAAATTTGCTCACCACGAACCTCGCGGGACCGACAAAATCTGTTCGTCGTAGTGAAAATTCACTCTGACGGAAGATTTCCAATGAGTATTCGATGTGAGGGTTTTCGTTGTGAGGAGAATTCGCAGTATGTACTATTAACCGCTCAGATCAAGCAAGATTCCGCGAAGCCATTCAGAATTCATCATAAAACTTACACTATGTATGTATTTCAGTTTCACTATTGCCAGTAGTCCAGTACGACTATTTGTTGTCGCACCACCTTTATTACAGAGCTTGTTTCACCGATGTTCGATGTTCCGAATGCCAGGAAATGCATCTCAGGCATGAAATAGTTAGGATTCGCGAAAACGCTCCGTAAGACCGGCAGAGGCACTCGGAGTCCGGGGCCTGAATTCCCTAGTTCTGATCACGATGCTCGAAGCTTCTGATCGAAGAAGCCTATCCCAACGCGGTTGCGACAGTGAGAGCTTTCCCGGATCCCGATTCCCCCGATAGGCGGGATTCCGATCTCCATGAGGCGTCTGCTTGATTTTTTTGTCATTACGATACATTTTCATCTCGATTACATCAAACCATCACGCGACACCTGCGGACTCAAGTCCACCCTTCATAAGACCTCGGTAGGACTCATACTTTGGCGAGAAAAATCAGTGATCATTGTGTTGTGTCTCTGATTGTTAGGTGTGACGGCGATTCTCCTGTAGGATCAGGACTCCTCCGTAGACCTGCAATTGATTAGGCAGAGCTAGATGTCGGATCGAGACGGTTGTAGCACGAACTAGACTTGTATCCGAGTAATCCTTTCGTGACTTCAAGCGGACCGTTCATTCCTTCTTCGTACATCTATAGTGCCCTTCTTCCTCTCGATGCCATGGACTCGAATCGAATACGTATACATTCTGTGTGCCGCCGAGAACAATTAGTGATTAAGGGATTTATCACCGCCTAAACTTATCAGAGGTGACTTTTCAGCGACGGGAAAACATCGGTCTTCGTTAAGTGTTTGTTTACGGTATCTGTTTCTCACTCGGTGGATGGTAGCTCGGACGCGCGACTGTCGCTCGTGTCATTCTGAAATGTCGCTTCCTTGTCCGAGACGGTCCCACGAACTTTATCTCGCTATTATATCTCTTCCTCCAAAATCCGCTAGAACTCTGTGAAGTCTGAGATTTACTCCCGGTTCACGGTGTCGTCGTACGATTGGACTGGATGCGGCTGGAAGAAAAGGGTTTGGAGAATCGAATCGTCTTTTTCGTCAGTTCCTCTGCTGGAGCTGCGATGAGAGGGAGGGAGCGCTTGTCTCTCCTCCACGCTTGGCAGAACCACAGCGCCGCTGCACCCTCTTTCTCTGATGGATCTCTCAGCTCCAATATGTTTTCTGAAGCGACCGTTAAATCCGTGAGCAGTATGCATGGAGCGTGTCCCAGGCTGAGGAATCGGCAAGCACCGGCATCGCGGACGTTCGAAGAGCTTCGGGAGCTCCGTAGCTCGCCGGAGACCTCAGGGAGAGGTCAGAGGTGGCCTTGCAGCACAACGTGGTAACCGCTCGATAATGACAATAAAACTGACCGCAGAATGATCGATTGTCATCATGATTTGAGCGGTCGGTACAATTCCCTGCCGTCGATTTCAAGATCGCGGCGGACATTGCCCCGGAACGGATAATTCGCGCACAACCGAGCACCATGCGGGAGCATCGAGGAGAGTGAGCCTCCCAGGGAGCGCAGTTAAAACGGCAAGTCCTGGAAGCGATCGCGGAGGACTCAAGCTCGGCCCTCTTTCGAAACCTCTCGGTACTCCCCACTTCTGCCTCGCGAGATCAAAGAGGGCTCTGAATAAGAGTACGGAGCACGGTTTCACTGCAGAATCGACGTCGAATGAGAAATACGGCAGCTGCGAACCCTTCCAAAATATAAGAAAATACAGACACTCTAAATGAAATCTCCTGATCTAGAGGAGTAGCTCGAATCGAAGATTTGCCATTTTTCGATCATTTGTTCCGAATTCTCGTACCTACTCGTGGCAGCGGGAAGCGTGGAAGAGATTGAAAAATTGAACCTTCGGCGATGATGAATCGGAGAGCGATGCAATCGGGAATAATCTCCTCAAGCTCAGATAACAAGGTCCTGCGACGAAGAGAATCAGCCGACCATAAGCCTACAAGCCATTATTCGCGTGAATACCACGATAATAATATATGAGATCTACTATTGTAATAATATTGGAATAATAATAACGCGATTCTTTGTCAGATTTCCGCATCCTGGCCTCCTGATGCCGAAGACGGGCGCAAGATAACTTGGCTGTGGGTAGTATCCTTGAGTCTTCGGGACGGGTAGACATCTGCTCGTCAATCCATGTAGTCATTTGGGCTTCTTGTATCTACATGGGTCGAAATATTCGAGACACGTCATCGAGAATGTCTTGAAAAAGCGGGAAATATTGAAATGAGATCAGTATATCCACGGAGCGACTACCTGCAATCCACACGAAGTCGCTCCCAAACTAACGTGGATCCTCACCTCTTTTCCTTCCACAACGAAACACGACGATTGCATCGAAGATCGAGCCCCCTCCAAAATCCAACCCGCGTAAACACACTGCGGAATTGGGTGAAATAAAAATCCGTGGCATTCAAAGGAACAACACACGAGCGCGCTTCTTCCAATAACAACTGTGTCATACATCGACCATGTCAGTTTTCCTTTTTCTAGCGCTCTGAAAACCGAAATTTAGAGCCGTGGGACCATCACTGGAAGAATCGGGTTCTTCGGAATTCGGACAGCTGTAGGCGATGGCCTTGTTGAGGTTTTCCGGAGCGAAAAGCTGACGGATCAGAGGCAGGACGCATACGTCATAGGGAACTCTCGAAAGCGCAGAATCCCGGGTCAGGAAACTTCTGGAGAATTGAAGCCTCAAGCGAAAATTCGGATTAATTTCTCTGGCCCAGATCAGATCAGAATAGTTTATCTGCCTCGATGTTTTCCTCCGCATTATTGGTACGAATGATCGGCGAACGAAGCTGTAAATCGACGAGCCTCTCGACCACGAACCCAACCATGGGCATTAGCCAGTGGAGCTCGCCGGTCGACCTCTCGACTCGGCGTCTGGAGCCGGACCGACGGTAGCTCAAACATAAATCGAATCGAGTGGCTCAAGTTGAACATCACAAGCTTGCCAAGACACACGAGATGCCGATGCATAATCCTCCGGATCGGATCGAAGAGCACGTACGGCGAATATTCTCGAGCAATAATTCAGTGCTGCGCGATGGCTCCAATCAGATTGTCGCATCTGCAGATGTGATTTGGTACATGCGACAAGCATTCTGCGGCTGTCACGCACTGAATTCCCATCTTCATCAGCTCGATTCTGGGTTCGGCTCATGTATGGATGCCGCCCTTGCGACCGCGGGCTTGTACTCTGAAAACCGACGTCGACGGCTCGCGACACTTATGAATCGATTACGGCGGCGCGCCCTCTCCTGGCACCCACCATCGACTCGCCCGTCCTTTTCTCTGCATGAGTCTCCGATGGACTTATCTCGAGACTTCTGGAGTCGGTCAGACATTGTGAATCGCTGGAAGGTTATCCGTGACGTGCAAGCCCAAGTAGACGATACAACGAACCTTTAGCGGGCCCGGTCACGAGGCAAGCAGAAGGTGTTGGAGTGTGTATTTGACGATGATCCGATCAAACTCGAGCCGATCCCTCTGTGTTGTCTTCTTTCTTCCGATGGAGAATGGGAGGTTCCAATTATTCGAGATGGAATCGGGGCAGTATAAGAGTATTCAGATGCAAGCCTCGCCATTCTAATGAACTTCCGTTTCGCCTGCTTACCCGAATGCCTCCCGACCAGCTCGCCGGATGGCTCTCCGCTTTATCACTAGCTGTTCTATTTCCAATGTCTACTCAGACATCCAGGGAATCCGTGTTTTTCCGGCTTTCGCATGTGTGAGCTGGTATCTTACATCGAATCTGGCGGGGGACACAAGGGAACCTTTAGTATTTATCCACGCTGACCGCTAATTCATTCAGGAACTGTTTTGTTCGGCTTTTCCGCGTCGGAAACGAATCGCTTAGCATGGTCGTGAGCTGCTCGTGGGCTCGAGCAGTTTCCGACCAAACTAGTTTACGGGATTCACTTACTCTTTACATGTTCCCCACGGCGACTGGAGCCCGCAGAGACTTCTAGTCTGATTTCCAGCTTCGAGGGAGAACGTGCTTCGAGCTCGCATGTCGCAGGGCTGCGCGGAACCCACTCGCCCGTATGAGGAACCAGCCCCAAAATTAATGAGGGAAGTGAATAAACTAAAACTTCCCTCTCGTGTTGCAGGTGATAATTATTCGTTATTTCATCGAGGCTCTCACCTCTAGGATCTATAAGCTTCCGCCTGGATCACTCATTGTCAGAGGCGCTGCGTAAGGTGGAATGGAATTCTTCTTCACGTCGCGAGCGGAGTACGGAAAACGATTTTCGAAGACAAGACAGGGTCCGATCCGTCTTCATCGCCTCCAGAGCAGCGTTAGATCCGTCGCTGAATTTTGAAGCTTTGTCCAACGCCCATCTATCAATTTGGTCGGCGGCCGTATATATTATTCTTAGACGAATTAACAAACACGCAGGGGAAAAACCACTGAGAGGAAAAGAGAGAGAAGAAGAGAAGCACGCGAAACCGAGTGCGTTCCAGCGCGGTCAGAACGACTAACATATCTCAGTAGACATGCGATTCCCACCCTACTTTACGTCTTTGTGGTTTTCGCTTGAAGAGGGCCGATACTTCAAGACAGCCGACTCATCCAGCTTAGGTAATTGGCTCGATCGAGAAGTCCCTCTCATGTAGGCTATGAGCTCATTCCTGCAGGCTTTTCCGGCACGGCGTTGATAAGGCTCGATCCGGGGCCCATCGACGATTGATTGAATCATCGCGTAAAGGTAAGAAGCGGGTACGAACTTCGGAACTTCGTATGGACACGTGCGGGAGTGACTGATGGAAACCCGGTGGAAATTTGCTCCTGGATGAGGCGGTAAACAAGAACAACGATGGATGTTCATTGCGATTATCATCAAGAAGTACACGGGATCAATCCGCCCGAACTGAATGTTGATTATTCGAGCGATTAGGACGCATCTCCTCCAAGAGTCTTTCTAATCATGCTGCTCAACGAGGATTTGAAAACCACTCCTGGGAATATAATCTGCCTCGTTGAGAATCGGTTAGATCAACAGCGTCCAGAATTGTTTACGTCCAACCTCTTCCATGTTTTTCGGGAGTTGCTATCATAAAAGCCTGTCTTCGCGCAGCGACAGCGATCTCTCGGCTTTTGCGGAATTCCGATGGATCCCGTTGCCGCCCAGAAGTGCTTGACTGTCGAAAATGAATAATCGAGAATCGATTCTCAGAATATAAAGTGCACAAATAGAAACAGGGGGAGAGTCAGAGAGATCATCCGGAGATTGGTGGAAAACAAAAACATTCCCGAAGGAGGACCACTATGAAAACTCCTGCGCTGACCACGAGCCACGAATGAAGTGATGGAGCGAGATACTCAACGCTCAACGGGAATCCCAGTGTTTCCAGTATATAGTTCGTCGACATCGACCAATCCAATCAGTCCTGCACGAGCAGCTGATCAAGAGACCGTTTGCAGTTCGGAGCGAAAGAGATCGCCCCGCCCCGTCTAATCCCAGTCGCCGTGTTTGGACCGTCGCGTCGCTGTCAACCGGCTGGGGACGGCAGGGATCTTGGACTGCAATCCAATTCGAATCGACCACACATAGAGCACATACGCTTATCTGAAGTGTCACGATGACTGGACGTCGAGACATTTCCAGACAGGTCTGGCTGCTCCCGAAAGCTTGGTTCCCCCGTATGTCGGTGCGGCCTTCGTCTGTCTACGCGCGGCACGTTGACGAAGATGCAGCTGAAAGAACAACTCTGCATTCTGGACCGAGTGACTGCTCTATTTATGGATTGTGTTAAGGCAGAAAAAGCGGGCAAGAATCGCTTCCGTTCTATGCGATGGTTAGCGATAATAATTCTTCTCGTCGCAGTGCCGCGCGAGAATGGTGTTTCATCCTGATTGAGAACGACCGAGCTCGTTTCCATGACCAAACCAAATCGAGATCTGACCGAACTAGATTGAATCGATCCCGACTAGGGATGATTGATCTGAACGTAGGCGAAGATCAGATGTTGTCTAAACGAGCTGTATCAGCTAAGATTGACTCGTCGACTTCCAGAAAGCGGCTCGATCACCTCATCGGTCCCTGTAGATGCACACACGAGGGATTTTCTTGATCCGCCGATCATGGATCAGTCACCTTCCACAGCCCATAGCAAACTAATCGCTTGGAGTTTTTCCGCCGTCTGATCCGAACTGCCACGGCGCAGCGTAGCGAAATTGTCCTGTGGTGGTCGGAGATTCTTTATCTGCTCATGACGTATAAAATTTACGACAACATTCGCTTACATGAGGTATGCATGTAGTGCGAACAACGAGTTTGATCTTGAATAAACCCCCGTGACCCCGCGCCCTGCAACAGTTACGACGGATTGTTCCGGTGCATCTCCGGTTTTAATCACCTCTCAGTGAATCTTGGTGCCTTGGTGCTGCTGCACGCCCGCCCGTCCTCCTGTCGCCGCTGCGGGTCCGATTTTATTGACCGGTCTTCATTGTTCTATATTGTGATGGTAGTGGAGTGAATCTTATCACTTGACCGGACGAATAGCCGATGGAGCGGCCGGTGGTGGTTATTTGAATGCCTCGTTCGTTCGATTCGGCCGCGGCTGTCGCTGCGAGCATCGCGAGGAATGTTTGAGTTCGTCGTAGCTTCTGACGTGGCTTCTCGGTCGCGAACGGAGCAGGTGGAAGTCATCTGAGACCGTGAAATCAGGAGAAGTAACTCGACATTGGCAAACACGTCTCTATCTAAATGGAACGTTCTAGATAAAATTTAAACTTCCAGGTTCAGAAAAAACACGGAACAAAATCGCTCATCAAATGTTCGATTGAGGTACAAGCGACCGTTTTATTGATCCCGAACTTACTGTCTGCGGCGAATCTTTGATCTTACCCGCGTTGGTAATTCTGGAAATTCGTGGATTTTCCATCGATTCCCGTGTGTATCCTCATTGCTCTCCGTATGCGTCCCGCTTATCTACCATTGAGCCGGCTCTTGTACTATGTAGATGCAACTTCTATATCGTTGTTGCTGAGAAGTGTAACGGATGGAGTGCTCAAACGGGGAGCAATTGTTCCGAACACCGTTTTCGAACATCCGTTTTACGACAGAAGTCAATAGTCATAAAAAATAACTGATTCTGGCATCTGTAACGGAAGTGCTTCGGAGCGCCATATGAGTGACCGGTACGGAGGTTTAGGTCGCTGTGAGCTGTTGCGCCATTGACGGAAAGAAAGAAACATGGGTATTATGTAAACGTTCGCGATAGGTGAAATCTGTGACGAATCATCTTGAGAGCTGTGAAGGACTTCCGGGGAAAAATATCAATGCGAGCCCGTGCCTCGATCGGATCCAGCCGCGCGTTCTGCAGAAACTTTTGAATTTTATTGTTTCTCCCTCGTGGATCCGGTGTGTTCACCGTCCGATTTTTAACTCCTGATAGAAGGCACGACTGTACAGAGCAGACCACCGAAAAATTCTGTGGCGGCGATGGCCGCTGTCGCGGGAACGACCTGCATTTGTCAAACTCGCTCGGAACATTTACGGCCCGAATTGAGTGCTGAATCGTATGTCTAGTGAGCCTTTCGGTCCCTCATATTTTGCCAGATGCCCACACACACCATGCTCCCTAGCTTTTCAATACTCGGCTTCTTGACTGGAAGCAACGTAGGCTGTCGTCTGGCCGACCAGCCTGCCTGTCTCGTCTTTCGTTCTCATCGTAATTTTTCGATGGCCGTGTCCACAGAGGTCATTTCTTCTTGTGTAGAATATCAGGGAGCATCTTTCCACGCTGGAGGAACGAAACGAAGGGACGAAAGAAACTCTTTGATAAGGTCACCTTGTTCTCTTATCAGCGGAGAGGAGCTATCGACACTCTCGAGGAGAATAGAAGATCCGCATTTTGGGCGCAATCCCCTGGGAATTTATCAGCTCCTTTTTTGGGCTCCGCCTTAACGGGGCATCTTCAGGAGTTACTGCTTCTGTTCAACATTCTCTGCGGTGAAATTCGGATTAAAAGAGTCACTGTTATCTGGACGAGAACAAGGCTGGATTATGCGGTCGCACAATCAAGCCTGAGGACAGGAGGTAAAACTTTTCTCCTTTCTTGGTGACCTCCACATAAGTTCATGCGGGAGATTGCTCGAGAGTTTTTTCTTCGAGCGACCTAACTCTTTCGGCAGGATCGGGGGTCGGACGCGCAAAGCTACCGAAAATGAGGGCTCTGTGCGACCAGAAGCCCTGGTGCTGCGGGCTGGGCACTCCTAGAGCAGAAAATACGAGCGCCGACGAATTATCCCATTAATAAATATGAAATATTTTATTGTGCCATTGCCGCGCACCGCTCGACGACCGATTCAGGGTGATTCTGAGCGGCCAAGAGACAGCTCAATCTTCCCCCAAAGAGGGTAATTAGAATCCAATTAGGAGAAGATTCTCTCGGAGCACTTCAGTCCCGAGGATTTCCTTCCTACTGAACGTACCGTGTGAGCTGACGTCGGAGCAGAGCGACGAGTCTAAGAAGTTTCAGCTCGAGCTCAATTGCGTGAGGAGGGGTATGGCGGCGAGACTGAGCTCTTCCGACAGTCATAAACTCGCGCTCTATAATATCACGGTCTTTCTATTTAATTTACTCATTATACAGTATTATATTATTATTAGCTTCATATGATTTTATGCAAAATCGGGAAGAGGAATAAACAGTGCTGGAGGAGGATCCATCGGTAAAAGGAAAGAGGGAAACCTCGTTCCCCACAATCGGGTCTATTGGAATAGTTACAGTAAGAACTGGTCGGGTGGGGAAAGTTCGGAGTTTTCTTATGCGGAAAGTGGTGCGTCGATAGCCACGCGATTCTCGCGTCACCAGGACGGAGTCCACGTATGATCTCACCGTCGCAATTGCGTGGCGCGCCCTGTATTTGATCGATCACCGTATCGGTCGCGAGTCGCTATGAGTTTATTGCTTCGAAAGCTCAATCGTTAGCGCGGCGTCATTCAGAATGCAACGACAGCATTTTCCCTGCACTGTATATATCTTTGGAAGATCGACATCAAAAGTGAAAGGAAACAAGAGAATGAAGATTCGTGTGCGATGACCCTGATTCGAGTCGTCGTTCTCTCTGCGAGGTGGTTTGTTTCTGTGAGTTCCCCTGCTGAATTGAGAAATGACCTAATTAAGCGAGTTTGCATTGTTTATACTTCACAAGAAACTAGATCTTTCATTGTTCGCTTCTTGATGTTTCCTCGGGCATGCGACGAATTGGAACGGAGCGCCCCGACCTAATAGTTGTTTGCACCAATGGAAGGGTTCTGCATTCGAACATTTCCCGCTGAACATTCCGGAGCGCTTATGGGAGCTCGCGAAGGCGACTCACCTTCGTTGTGCTCGTCGATCCTCAGGAGCAGGAGGCTCCGTTAGGAGCTCCAAGTTGTCGGGACCATGCTAGATCCCTAAATGGGTTCCGCTCCGCAGAGGAATTAAATCCCGCTCGTGGCGTAATACGTGTACATCAGCCGCCAACGAAGCAGCTCGCGACGCGATGGCAGCACTACGGCAGCATGGAGTCTTTGTCTCGCAGCAGCTTTGTATTATGGCATCTGCACGTTCTGCGGAGATTCAGTTACCGCAGGCCGGAGATGTCACCCTTTGTCAGCCAGCTGAGCCGAAGCGCTCGAGCCGAGAAGAAAGCCATCAATTGCGCATGTTCTGATTTCAGGCCGCCCGGGGGATTGCGTTGCGGCTGCCGTAATGTGTTTAATTCGATGATTAGAAGACTGTCTGATACGGGCCGACGTCGCAACCACGACGAGGGAAGCTGCTTCCGACGGTGTTCGTGGTCGAACAATGATCAGAGTCCCCGTCAGAGACGAAAAAAATGGGAAAAAGGAGAAGAAAAACATGCTGCGGGTGACATTCCGAGGCGATCCGCTCCCTGAACGCGCGTAAATCTTCTTCCGAAGCTCACTCCGTTCGCTGTGTTTGTCTTTTTTCTGCACCATTACTCTATACGTCAATCTCTGCCGCTTCTGACAGCAGCCAGGAAAATCAGAATTTATTTCGTACTTGGCGACAAGTTCGGATTGGTGTGCTCTTTCCGTCTCTTTTTCGTTATTTTCTCCGATTCTCTGCGAGAATTCAAGCTCCATCCCCGGGTAGCGGAGGGTCTCTGAAACGGATGGGAATACCGATGCATTTGGGTGAGGATCGAAACTCGAGTCTTTTCGGTTCGTCACCTCAGTATCGAAGACTCTTTGAAGGTTTTCGATCAACGCAAGAGGGGCGTTGCCCGATTTCATCGGGAAAAGGAAACCCAAACGTTTTAGTATTTGCTCTGAAGCGCAGAAGACCTGCTGTCAAAAATAGATCTAAGGGGATTCTTCTAAGCGATTTTCCTTTTTGTCCTCATTCGCTCAAGCTCAGTCGTCGTAATAGGGGAATCTGTCACCGAGGAAAGGGAACACCACACCTTAGAAAGCTTTGGTCAAACGTCGGCGTAGCAAGACTCTTCGACCGAGCTAGAGAAGTTTAAGACGTCTCAATCCATGTCCAAGGTCTTCAATCTCAAGTCGGAATTCGATTTGCTCTGTCACTGACTTCGCCACGAATTTCGGAACGGATCACGTCAGGAGACCTCACGTCGAAACTGAAACCCTGGGCGGGGACCTGGCGGAGCTCACAAGTGAATACGGATCTGGAGTGTGTTCTCCCATGGAGTTCCCCGGGAGAGGATCCAAAGTTGCGAGGCTCCGCGGAATAAATTCAGCCCTCCAACTATGGCGCCGAGCGGGAATGATTTCGAGCCTTTGGCAGCTTCGTCCTGCTTCCAGATAGGAAAAAACTTCCTCGCTCTTCGTTGTCGAATATCTTCATTTTTTTGTGTCTGAAAATCGCCGCTGAAAACCGTTGAACGGACGGGAGGGCGAACGCATAGGAGACGCAGTTGGGAAAAAAGCGGAAAATACTTTGAAGGGAAACGACTCACTGTTCGGCGACTCACTTGTTCTGCAAACGACAGACAATACGTGGTCAGGTCGCCCCTCCTCCCGAACATTTTCCATAGTCTAGTCTAGTTCTCGCTCACGAATTTTCTCCTACCAGGAGAAGAGAGCTTTTACCTTGCGTGGTCGAGAATCATCGCGGCATCGATTCGCTGGCTGTCCGAGTAACTGTTTCGTGATTCAACTCACTTTCTCACGTTGAACATTATGAGCCATGGCGTGTCAAGCAGTGCAGTTAGCATCAATCGACACTTCGCCAAAGGAGAGCAATGTTCGCCCAACTTCCCGAGTGCCTCCAGAAAAATGTATCCCCTGTTCACCAGGGATACCTCGTTCATCGCTGAATTGGGGACGCAACGGTGGAAATGTGACTGTTTCCACCATACACATGTATATCTACTGGAAAAGAAAACGGAACCGCGTTCTCCTTATCTATCGCCATGAAATTCGAGGATTTATATCGTCATTGTGTGAAAGCCCTGAGCGTAAATTCGTTTCGGCATGTTCAAAGCCTGATCCGGTGGTTTTTGAGCGTGCATACCGAGAATTCGCTCGATCCTTGATCAGCTTAATAATTGCTCGTTATATTTGTTATTGACAAGTATTTGACCGGCGATGTATGATGCAATGCATCCAAACAATTGATACACGTGCTCATCGTCCGTTTTTTTTTCGAGGGGCTCCCAGAGAGGATTCTCGACTCATCAATCGCGGAAAATGTCTGAAATGACTTCTCATGTAAGTTTTTGAGATAGTTGGTATCCGGTGGAGGGAGAACTTCGACCGGGTAAGTGCTCGAACCAATAACTTCGTTTCCTAGTCTTTTTCGACTCCATCCCAGTGAGAAGATTTTCCCGAAGCAAGCAGCTAATGAAGGGGCGACAAACGCACTCCGACGACCATCCTGAACTTCGTCGGGTGCTCGTGACATTATGCATTGGGTACTCGGAAGACCTGCTGCGATCCATTCTGACGGATGCCGGAATCAGATGCTGGGGCTGTATTCCGTGCCGTTGACGCCGCCATCTCCGTCGCTTCGTCTAAGCGTTCGTCGTAGATTGTCGTTGGAAGGGACGCTACGGGAGACGTTCGGTGACACGTAACGCGTTTTTAACCCGACGTCTCTGAGTCAGTCGAAAATTAATTTGAATCTCTTCGAAGGTCGTTCACGTCGAGCCGGTTAAGCGGTTTCCGACACCGCCGCTTTTTTCCGCTACGTTCCCCTTTTAGGAGCGATCGGTCCATCGAACAACCCGAGGCAGATTTAGCCAAACAAGTTGGGTAGTGGCGGCGTGCGGTGGAGTTCATTGGAACCAGCATCCGGAACCCCGGGACTTCACCACCGCATTTACTTGGGCTGTCGTCCCAAGCACTACACAGGATAAGGTTCCTCTTGATGATGGGCATCGGCCACTAACACTTCGCGGGGTGTGACTCAATGCCCTGACCCGAGTATCGGATGGGAGGGGAAAACAACATGCGTTTCAAGTTCGCAACGGTTGTTCCTCTGTCTCAGACGCAGTCGGCGCCAGCGACCCGCGGGATAAGCACCGAAAGAAAGTCCTTTGAATATGACTCTCGGAATGAGACATTTAAATTGGTCCGACGCGACGGAGAGAGGGAAGATGAGCTCTCTTCTACCAGCGGAAAAATAGTTAGGTAGTTCGGCCGCTCGTTCACGGGAGTGATAGGTAAAGGGTCGGACAAGTGGCCGGTCGTGGGCTTGTCAATACATTATGATCAGTTCTGGAAGATTTATTTTCTCAGGATGAGGGTTTTCTACCTGCATCGCATATCAAACTAAAATCAGTCGTCACGTCGAGTTGAATGCGCTCGATGCGCTGCGGCGGCGGGTGGCGGCGGTGGACGGACGTAGCGCAGAAAACAATTGCAGTTCCTCTCTTGAAGAAGGAAGCTTTCAAAAAGCCGTGACCGAACATTGAGCATGTGGGCACCAAAATTAACTTGGAAGACCAATTTAGATAAGAGTGACAGTGGTCGTCTTCCTATGCCAGAAACCGTTGACGAGGACACAATGCCGTGATTCGCTTGCGTCACGATCTCGCGGTTCACATATGCTACCCTCAGAGCGATCCCATTTATCTTGACTCTGGTCCTCCGAGTTTCAAGACCAATAGCAGTGACAGCGTCAAAACGATTGTTTGTCACTTAGACTGCGGTCGCACTGCACAACGGCTTCCTCAGCACATGCACAAAAGAAGTAATTAGCGTTTTTTTTTGCTGTGACACCCTTCAAATTGAAAAGAACTTCGCACGCTGGTCCACGTTTCGCCGCGGCAGGTCTCGTCCGGGCCCGGTCTGAAGCGAGCTCGAAAACTATCTCTCTAATGCTCAATTTCTGGCATCATACGGTCATTGAATTTTCTTCCGCGGTCGGGAATCGTCATGAGCCTCCAGAGGCTGAGTGTTTTTCCCATGTTTCAATTTTCCAATTCATCGCGCGCAACCTTCGCATGGGGAGAAGCACCGGTTATGGGACAGGTACCGATAATTATAGAATTATATCTGGATGATTTGGCATTTCATAATTGGTCAGCGATTTTCCCTATGGACTCCTACGAAGCGTGTCATAGCTGGTCCCTCCCGAATCTGTCGGCAATTAAGGTAGCAATAGACAAGAATAGGGTAACTGGTACTCCTCCCCGCAACACTACCGGTCATTGAGTCACCGGTCACTTGAGGGACATTCCCATCGACTCCCAACCAATTTTGAGAAGGACCCATTATGGAACAGTCCATAGTAGTTTATTGGGCGAATCGCTGGGCATTTATGGAACGTCATGTGAAATACATGAAAATCCATGATTCTTTCCATCTATCCGTTCAACTACCGGTACTTCTCGCCTACCAGTCGCTTCTCGTCTGCTCATCTTAGGCAGAGATTGGGCCCTCAGCGCTCTCTCCAAAATATTCCCCGCCGAGAGAAGTCCTCAAAAAGGTCTGAGGCTTGGGGGGAGGCCGGTGCCAGAGCAATGGGAGAGGAAGACGAAGAAGACTATGAATGAATGAGTCGGAACGCTCAGAATACTCTTCTCCGGGAAGTCTAACTGAATCGATGAATGAATTTGGGTGAGTCGTGCTCTACGCTCTATCGATTTCGCCGAGCTAGTCACCAGTCTTGTTCGCAGACACGTGTATCAGCGTTTTGAGATTACCTACTTTTGAGACACGAAGAACTCTTCTTCACATCGACATCTTCCCTTTCGACTCCTTGTTCGCCTCGCTCGGCATCAGATTTTTCATTCGTTTCGAAATTGAAATGTTGCATGCAACCTCACGAACGGGCGGCCGACGATGACGACTGTCAGAGAGTCGGGCGGGAGCTGGAGCTGATCTACTAGCCGGCGACGGAAGAATCGACCGAAAACAAGAACGACCTGGAGAAATAATTCCTGACAGGGAGAGATGTCGTGTCTTCCGTGATCAAACCCTTCCCTTGCCCGACTCCCACGGCTCGCTCGTATCATGATCCGCCTTACCGAGATTAATGTCAGATTTCTGTTTGGAGCTCAGAGAAGGAGTCTCTTTCCGTTCCTCAGCCTTGCGTCGAGCGCTGTCACGCATTCACGTGACTCCAACGACTCCCAGATCGCTCCCATGCTGGGAGTAATGGCCTATTCAAGTTCAGTTATTATCACGAGAAACCGGCGCGACGCGAGGATAAGACAAATTTCCGCGGAGCGATTCGCCTCGAAAGCTTGCGAGCACCCTCGAGGCGCCCTCCGAGAAGGGAAAAAAACAGAGAGACGTTTGTGACTCCCAAGCAAGCGGTGAGGAACCATGGATAGGAGCCGGAACTCGTCGAAAGAGAGCCACGTTTCGAGCAATGCCGGAGGGAAGATCGACTCATGAATATTGACAGCGAATTAATGGAATACGACGATTAGCGCTAAATGTGGCATCTTTTGTTCTTGAAAGCGGTTTTCGAAGTTCTCCGTCCGCGAGACCTGCCCACGCGCACTCTTCATGGTGCGATTGATTTCGACGCGAACGCAAATTCAGGCCACGCTCCATTGTAGTGAACTTTGTGTATCAGTCAACGGAATTGGAAATCACAGGGCCAGAGACCCGAGTCAGGCTGAATCTAATCTCGCTGCTCCATGACTCGTAGGAAACGATAACTTTCCGAGTAGTGGGAAGAAAAAATCACAGCTGACACGATAATAAACGCCGCTCGTTCTTATCGGGTCCTACTCGTTCAAACGTTCGGCTGACGTCTCCTGATCCAGCATTACCTGAAACAGCGTGGGAAATATTCGAAATCAAACGATTTACGCGTAACATCTGTGAAGTCCCGTGATCATATCCTGGATGAGCGGTGCTCCTTCGCTTCCTGAGGACGCGTACCCCTCGCTGCCCGGATCTCACAGCCACGCGGAGCTCAGCGGAGCCGTTCTCCTGACCTTTCCTACGCCATCCCAAGGCCAGTCGTTTGTCGAATAGTGTTCTCCGCCATCGAGCATACCTTTCGGTCGGGAATTTGTTCTGAATTTCGCGAAAAGGCAGAGATTAGCTCTGAGGGAGCTTCGTTCAGCTTTCCAAGAAACAGCTCGCGATAACGGTATTCCGGCAGATGTAGGCTCCGCAACGAGGTACCGATTCGAATCTGTCACTGATATCCCTAATGACCCGATGGAACTTATCATCGTAATCTATCCATGAAAGCAAACAGCTTTCCAATCAGTCGCGGATGGATGTCTGGAAGGAAAAAAATTTGCGCCGAGCGCTCTCCGTCCAGTGCAAAAGTTCACCGCGTCTAGGTGTGAAACGGCTTCAAATTAAATAAAAAACTCTTTTCTCAGCGGGCTTGTTCAAAAGCGCGCTTGTTTTTCTCCGAGGAACAATGTCGAACTACATGCCTGACTAGGTATCACCTTACACCACCGTGTAGCTTGGGGAGCTTTTTTTAACGATGTTTTAACATCATTTGTGACGCTTTCGCATAGGGATCGGGACTTCTTTTGGAAGGGTTCCCCCGATTTTTCAAGATGTAAGGTCCCCCGAGCGAAATACGGCTCAGAGCGTTCGAGTCTTCTAAAAATCCATCATCTTCCCCGCATTGGTCCGAGGCACTTCGTCGGAAGTCAAACTCTGATCCACGATTCCATAGACTCCGTTGAAGGTCTATGGGCGATACCGGAGCTGAGCGACTCCGCTGAAGGGGCCGTCGAATCCGCCGATAACTCTATCTACCGACGCGGATACAGACAGACAGGCAGGCAGTCACCGAAACGGACAAGCAGTCACCAAAGATATTTCGAACTTCTGACTCCGGGCAGAAAATCGCACCGAATTACCCGGTGCCCCAGAAACTCGCTGGAAAACTCGCCGGAAAGCTCGCCGCTATCAAAACCGTAGCGGAACCGCACTATGTTTTTGTCGCCTACCAGCTGTGCGTCCTCACTGCATGGCTTGCCGCTAACTTTCCGATACCCATCTCCAACTCCGAAACTCCGAGCACGCCGAGCTTTTTGCGGAATCCCTGTGAATTCCGCTGTCTCTGGGCCTGTCTGGTTGACTTGCCCGCCCGCCCGCTAGACCGACCGACCGTCTGTCTGTCCGCCGGTCCACCCGCTCGCTGGCTCCTCCGTTCATTCGCTTGTCCGCTGCCATCAAGCGGAGATAGACGAGACGATAACACGAAGACGATGAAGACGACTTTAAAATTGCAGACTGGGCAGTGCGTGACGGCCAAATTGGGTTACAAGCAGTGCAAAAGGCTATTTGTGGGTAATGTCACTGGGACAAGGGATTCCCCTCCCTTGACTAATCGACTCCCGGCCACTTCATGATTCATGTACTCGCATCACCCCTGCCAGAAGCTGTGCGAATTCTGGATTCAATGCTTAGAACAAAGGCGAAAGATAAGAAAAGTTCGCAATTCTAGACTCGTCGGACAGCCAGGAGAGTCCAGGGGCATACGCTCTCCAGTCACGAGTGAGCTGAGCTGATCGTCACCACGAATTCTCTCGGAGCGATTCTCTCTGTTATGACCGAAATGCGTCCGAAATCAATCCGATATGTTTCCGGGGAAGCGGTCAGAGGAATAGAACGCGACGAAAGGGATTCACTCCTACATTTAGGTTCTGATGATGATACACCGCTCTGCAGATGTCTTCCACCCCGGCTCCCAGGCCTGGAAATTGATTCTACTGACGGCAATAACCGTCACGGCTTCTTCAGAGTTTTCGCTTGATTCACACCAAATATCAAGTGCTGTGAAGCTCGGGCTAGAATACTTTCGCTTCGGAGGCGTGCGACGATTATTCACGGGTTTCGTTGATTCTCTCGCGGGAATTCCGCACAGCTCCTCCCATCTCATTCCACGGGAAAGATTTGAAGACATTCGTGAGAGCTGTTCGAGCTTTTGACGAGGTCGGATCGCTGCATTCTTAAATCAATATCTCTATCCCCCGGAGCAAAATGGTATCTCGGAGAAAAACGATCGGATTCGGATTCTGGCCGCCGCGCCGTCTCGATGCGTGTGAGCATCTTTTTCGAGAATATAAATACGAACAATGACCTTATCCGGATGATACTTCCCGCGGGTCGTTGAGAGAGTATAGTCCCAGCGGCGACCGAGGTCCGGAGCGACGGTGGATGGAGACATTTGTCAAGTGCTCCCCGTGAACGATTATTATCTGGCTAGACAAGGCGTCATATGAATTGCAGAAGTATTTTTGGTCCACCGCGTCAATCATTGATGTCGGCCGATGGTCCACTCCATCGGGGCCAGCCGACAGAAATGAATACAGACTGTACATGTATTCATTGTCAGTCCAGCCACTCGAAATGCTCAAGAGCCGGGCCGAGCGCCGAACCCTTGCGAGAGAACAAAAGCAACGATTGAATCAGAAACTTGTGCGCGGTGGAATTCGAGTTATTAGTTGACACGGAAACATTGCCGCAAGCGGTCGCGATCGCTAGACCAAGCGGCATTCCGGCTCTGTGCCCCCGACCGCTTGCAGTACCGTTGAGATACGGTGTCGATCAGGCGAACCTAATGATATATACCCCACGGGAACAGAGCCCACAATTACGAAAATTGCGAGTTTGGTTCCAGATCGAGCCGGCGGATTGATTCTCTCGAAACCAGAATTTTTATCCCAGAACGACGGACTCAGAATTCGATCCCATCTGATATGACTCCCGCATGGGAAGATGAGCATTCTCCCATGACTTGGGCCTCTGAAAATCCCTGGAAATGCCATCAGAAAATTTAGCTGAGGAGAGGAAAAGCCGCCTGAATCGAAGAGAGCGAGGCGGAAGAACGGAAGCAAAGCGGAAACCTCGAGAAGAGTAACATTGTAACAGAAGAATTTGGTGACATGGGGACGACGACGGGATTACCAATGAAAGGTGAGCAGGAGCAGTCACAGTCTGAGTGAGCACCAAAGCGGAATTCGCCGGGAACGAGCGAGCCTGCCGACTTCGCTTGAAACGTCAGCAAATCTCTCAAGAATCACATGGTAATGTATGTAAATGCCCGCTGGCCCAGTATCCCAAATCATATGCGTCAACATTGGGCCATAAGAATTCCCAGCGGATTCCACTCTATAATAAGTAGATGCAGTATTTAAAAGCTCCACATGTCCGCAACATCATTCTCCGGCGAGGAGTTTGCACGACACCAAAGCCGCAGACCTCTCGCTTCATCTCCGCTCAATGCGAGACTAATCGGGTAAATCCCTCGTTTGTCCGAGCGCTTGCGCATAGCTAGGTGAATGAAAAGCACCCACCGACAGCGGGAAGCGGACTACAGAAACAAGAACACCTCAAAGCGAAATCGGATAGAACCAGCACCGAATGCGAGGATCAAGATTGGGAAATGTCGAAGTTAAAATCGAGAATATCATTAAAATCGGCGATAAGCGAGGAAAGGCGCTTGATGGGAGGAGAAGGAGACGCACGTCTCGACTACCTGGTGGGAGATCAAAAAAAATATTTGGTTGGCGAAGCTCAGAGCAGAAGAAAGCGCTACAGAATTTGATGGCAGTGAACCGTGGCGGAAATTTAGCAAGGATCACGGAATAATAAAATAGAGCGGCAAAAACTTTCGAGAGAAAAGCATCGACGGCAAGAGGTGGAATGACACATTCACGGTCAGTGATATCGCAGCCCTCTGACGGTGGGATCCGACGATTTGATCGCGTCATTGTGCGCTTCGGTATCGAGATCTGTACGTAAGCTCAGAAGTATTTTGATGACGGCTCGTCTCCTAAATGAGAATGGGTCACCTGATGACGAAGCCGGTTGAACCCGCTCAACCGGGAAATTCATCGACGGAATCGACTGATCTCGATGAAAGCGCTGATTCCATTGGAAACTTGCGGGTTACAGACGCTAATGAGCCCGACTGGAGACGCTCAGAGCGATGGCTATTTTTTACCTCTTGGCGCAAAAAGACTGAGACATTGAATTCGTAGCTTTCCTGGGAACGAGCATCCTAGATTTCGTAGCCGATCACAACTTCGGAAGATGGTGCTGCCGCATCATAAACCTCCAAATGATAATATATTGAAGCTCATCCACGATTCAAATATTCAATGGGGGCGAGCGTATAGTGGGGAGTACTTAAGTAAATCGTCTCCCTTCGAATAACCCGAGCCTTTCTTGACCCGGGTCCGAATCGTTTTAAATCAGCGTAGACCACCGCTAGCGATGGAGGAGCGATGGATAAGCCGCCGCAGCGCTCCGGTCGACACTGGCGACAAAACGCCTCTGATGGGATTTTCGTAAATTCCGACACCTCTCTAATGCTTGAGTTGGCGGCCGAGGTTTTCGAGCATTTTCGCTTTACGTCAGTGAAACCTTTGTGCTACCCAAACAGATGCTTTCCCCCGTAAAATCTGCTCTGGCGTTGAAGCATCCGACATTTTTCTTCCTTTCTCGAGCGGGGAACTCTGTTAATCGTCTGACCACGCTGTCCGAAACGATACAATGGACAACCCACCGACCGGCAAGGTAGGCAGGCCGGTGGACGAGAGACGAGCTGCTTCTCTGCGTTCGGTACATCTTCCTTTTATTTTATAAGAAAAATAGCAAACTTCGTTGCACGACAGATAATTTCAAACAGTATAAAAATACCTGTTAAATCTCTGTGTCCATTAAGCTTGAACCCGCACAAGTCTCATGAACTTTCGGCTTTATGAAGAACACTAGCCGGCGAAGCTCTCCGAAGCTGTTGTCGACGTCGTCGCTGTTGTAGTATGGTAGTAATGGTAGTCGTAGTTCTGAGGAACGCATCAAACTTCACTCATTGCCGGTACTTTGACTATTACTACGGCGAGTCTCGGAGAACAATTCGGAATTCTATATTGAGTGAAGTCAAGAAGATTCTCAACACTTGCGTTGCTTGGCGCTCATATACAGTGAATACGCTGTTTGGCTCGTCGAAACTCGAGGGAGATGCGATCTGTTCCCAGCGTGCGCTCGGGAAGCTTTGGGAAGTTCCGGGGTCGCAATTCAAGAGATCAGGAGATAGGCGCCCAATATGTGCCTCTCTGGGTCGAGCCCTCCGGAAGAAGTTCGTCATTGCAGGAGAGTTTCGCAAATGATCAAGTAGTCCGGCATCTGAGGTTGATAAATTCTCCGTTCATATTTCTCATACCTGTCTTCGATTGTGATCATTGGTACGTTTCCAATTTTATTTCGGACAAGAGCTTCCACGATTTCTGATTTTCCAGAAGTTGGGTCAGCCCTGGCCGTGGATCCGGTGAGACTCTGGGAAAAAGTTGACTTCTCCCTATAACGAACGACTGTCTTCGATCCAAGGAATTCATCCAGACATCCCGATTTCCCACCGATTCCCCGCAAGATCCAAGAGAAACATAGGGAGAAATCTCCGGAGCCATAAAATTCGAAAACTTCATTGTGACCATCAAGACTGCTTGACCGACACCGACGTTTATCCGATGAGATTAGTTCGTGAGTGAACGGAATAATGCAGAGAGAATCAGACGAATCTAGGTGTATGACCGATGTTTCCGACGTGATAGTGTTCTCCTCATCAGCTGAAGTTTAGCTCACACAGCATCAATCTGCTTCACGAGACTCATCACGATAGCCCAGTGGTTGACGACGTCGCCGCTGCTGCTGCTGATGTGGTTGTTGTTCAATTTGAATATAAATTGAACTTGAACCAGAATGAGTTCTGAAGACTACAGAAAGACGAACATCTTCTGGCATTGATTGACACTAGTAGCGAATCCCTCGGCTGCTTGATCAAGCACCATAGGAACAGCCAGGCGGCGTTGTTCGTCGTCTCAGCCTTCTGTTGCCGCTGCATCGCCTGTTTGTTCGCTCATGAATCCCTTTGAATGCAACGAGATTCGGTCTGGCACCGATGCCGGGAGTGTCGCCGCTCGATCAGCGAGCGCGGACAACCTTCCCAAAACCAACGGTCACTTCCTGTATCGTGTTAACCCCGATCGCTACGGAAATCGTAAGCCGTAGACCGCGAGTTCAGCCGATGAAGGACAACGAGACCGTTGGATAAGTCATGGATTCGAATGAATGAGATGAATGAATGATATATCTGGAGCTGCCCTTCACGATCTCTGTAGAAATTCACAACGAGCGGGAAACCAGTTTCCTTGAGGAGACTTAAACAGAAATATAGTCGACTGAATAATTAGGAGCTCCACGAAATTCCTCAAATTCTCGAACCATTTGTCGATTCACCGGTTTTCGTCGGCCATGTAGGAGCGGAGAAAAATTCATGGCTCTGCTTGAACCTCACATGGTTGGATGTATCACCTGAATGCCTTCGGTCGCCGCATGGCGAAATGGAACAACTTTCGACTCGGACGAATATTCGGAGCTTCCATGCAAATCAGCCGGAGTTCACAGAGAATTCTTCAATTCCCCGCGGGTTCTTTTCTCGTTCTCCTCCAGATTTCCGTCGATTCCGGTCCTTCATGCCTTCACGAGACCTCACCTTGGCACTTCAAAGCTATGCTGCGTTTTCGGGCAACCCTTTCATCGAGGCAAAGCTCCCTTCAGCTAAGGATCTCGATCCGGTTCCCGCAAAATTTTGTCGCCATCCGGTTTACGACTCCACTGAAAATAATGAAGCCAATGATTGGGCGATAAAGAGATCTTCCGATTACGCTTTATGGGCAGCTTCCCTCATCTCAGGTATTGCACCGCTTTGACTCCGATGGACTTCTCGTAACACCTCGATT
The DNA here is from genome assembly GCF_000255335.2 of Galendromus occidentalis. NCBI lineage: Eukaryota > Metazoa > Arthropoda > Arachnida > Mesostigmata > Phytoseiidae > Galendromus > Galendromus occidentalis. The sequence goes on from NW_003805462.1 coordinate 590,105, forward strand.
TCGCGGGGCTAGGAAGCTCTCGGAACGCGTTCCGATATCAGTCACAATGTCATGCGTTAGGAATGATTGGCGTGGGGAACTAATATCCACAGGAATAATTCTGCGGCGCAGCTCAAACGGAGAAGTGCCAATTATCTGGCGTCGAGCGTGAAATCGTGACTTTTGATTCTGAATGTTTAGGCGTTTGTGACGAGGAACTCGGTCGGAAAATGAATGAAAAAAAACGTCTCCCTCAGACTTCATTCGAGAAACGATTTCAAATATGTTTGCAAAATCGTGGGAATCAGGCCCATCGAGAATGATGGATATCGAGGATGTCTCCCAACCGATCCCCCGAAACGCATATCCTTGAATGAGTTTTTTCCTTTTGCAAGCGCTTCTTGGCGAAGATTCCATGGTTCACGAAGATTCCCATAAACTAGGTACGGCTCAATGCGACAAATACCATCAATCATATCAATTCGAAAGCAATAATGGGACGGAAGAATCAGGAGAAGCGCATCGGCATACCGATATATCAGGCAGTATCCCGAGACGAGGGGAACATGGGATCGAGTCCGCACCGGAGTTCCTGAATAGAATATTTCATTCTATCCGGTCCTATCCTGATAATTCCCATTCAGAAGGCCTTGCTAACCCGGGGATTCAATGCACATATGTGTTATAGGACAGGATAAAGGGGAGCGTCGTCTGTACCGATGGTCATCTAGTAGATACAGCTTCGATGGTCTCGCTCCGTTGACGAATTTGAATCGGATGCGGAAACGCTGAGTCAGCTTTTGTGTGCCGTAGGCAGTGATCTCCGCTTCTGGTACGACCTTATCGCGCCATCGAATCGTGCAATATAGGCTCGGGGGAGTATTCATTCGGGCAAGTGGGATTCGGGGAAATGACATCCGGAGAAGTGTCAGTGTACCGGCAGGGACTACGAGGGCTCATACGTCATGATGAGAGGGACAAGCTAGTCTTGTCGATGGAGACTTCTGGCGTCCCTCCCGGTTGCTTCTATCGACGGGATCTTGGGGATGTCTACCTTCCCGCCGGAGAATGGGGCTCCCAAGATGAAATTCCGGGCGAGCGCTATGGATGAACTCAGAACTCCGCGTCCCTTACGCAGTAATACCTCAGTGGCCAGCATTAGCGGCTGCCTCAAGAGCCGGAGATCAAGATATCGTCGCGATACGGACACCGCGGCGGGTGACAGACAAAAACAGACCACGTCAAACTTCAATCCAGGCAATATCTTTGTCGTAGGTCCCCGTCGATGTGTACGCGGTGTGTTGAGGTGAGGCGGAGGCTTTTGGTCGAACGAGCGTCGAGCATTCAACTTCATTGCTCGGTCAGACTCGTCGACTGCTGTTATCGGTGGCAAGGCGTTCAGGCGACACATTCCAGCGCTCAGCAGGTACCGAACGCCGCAAAGAGCACGTCCGGAGCAAGATTCGCTGAGAGGAGACAAGAGTTAGAGAATTGAACGGTGTTGTCTCCCTCTTTCGTTTCCAACACTGGTTCGCTCGGAAGGTGCGAAGTACTCTTCATCAAACATTTCCCGACTTCTAGTGTGTCATCAGGAGAATTCACTGGATGTGCTCCTGCAGTGTCGATCAAGTGCGATCGGAGATGTTACAGCTGAAGAGTACTTCGGTTTTGGCATATCAAAAGATGCACGCGAATATCGCTATTTTTTCGAAAGGGTGGATGATCCCGGATTCAAGATCCCGTACACGTGATCAGGGACCGAATGATGCGACCACGCATGGAGTCGAGACGACACCAACTGCGAAGTCGATCTCGGCAATGATCGATCGCAAACTTCCGGAATCGTTGAGCTTCAGCGGAGGCGCCCGCAACTCCCTCGAACGTCTCCAATGCATAACAGGTTACGACGGATGTTGCTTTTCAAGATCTGACCACCGAAGCCGAAACTATTGCGACACCGGAAAGCGAAAAACGAACGTCGTGGATCGACACGGGTCAGAATTTTGACAATGAGCGAAGCCCCGCGCGCGTCGAGGCAGAGAAGAAGTACTTGAGGCGACGAAAGAAAAATAGAGCTTTGTCGCCGAAGTTTGGACGGATGCGAGTCAGTTCCCGAAGCTCCGACCCTTCCGATATGCCTAACGAGCAAGCGCAGAAAAAAGTCTTGGTCGAGATTTTTTCACAATTGTGATCTTCTCTCGGATTTTCTTAATGTAAGCCAGTTTTTTTTGCTCCAAGCTGCTCGATTAACTTGAAAGCAGCAAACTGTGACTTGATAAGTATTCTAAGACGGAGTCTCTCCGAAGACACCCCGAAGCCAAGTAGACCGTTATGAGACGAATAATCGGATACCGCGACCGGCCGCGCTTGAAGCTCGGCCAAGAAAAGGGAAGAATCATTTCATTTCTGCCCGACGAGGATTCTTCTCCGGAAAAATGTCTGTGTAATGAACATCAATCGATGATGGCCAAAGTTTACAACAATCCCCCGAAATGGGATGCTATATGCGATCTATGCCGGGGACCGACCATCCGCGATCCTGCATGAGAGACTTCGTGATCGCCGCGATTAAATTCTAGGCAGGTCTTATGCAAAAATATGGTATCGAATATTTCGCATCAATTCGATCCCCCTTCGAACATCCCATCACTTCAATTAAGCCGTATTTCGATTAGGTGGGCCGAAAGGGCGCTGTTCCGGAAAATATTGGATCTCCGTTGCGTGACATTCCACGGTGGGCTTCATGCTCCTGGGGAGCTCGAGCCGGGACGGATTACGACTCGGTCGCTTCCCACACCAGACTCAATGGCAGACGAGTCGATATCTTCGAGAGATAGATTGACCTTTCCCGATTTTTGGAGTGAAATTCCGATTCTCTCCTCTTTGCCTGATGTTCGCCGAATGCAGTGGAGGAGATAGATGAGACACGTGGTGTCGAAGATCTGCAGTCCCATTTAGATCGGATTTGATAAGAGGGTAGGGACGGGAAATTCGAAAAGGCATTGTAAGCATCAGATGTGGCAAGAGCTGGAAAAAGTTTATTCACTAAGCCGTGTGAACTATCGTCCGCAAATGAGATCCAGTCCTTTTCGTCTACATACATTCGGGTGATTGTTGAATGCTGGAGCGAAATCAATCGTATCGGGTCGATATCAGCTAGAGAATCTTCTGCCGATCTATTGTGGAGATTCCGTTCTCCCACGGACTGTACCACACACATCCCCGGAAAAAGATACAGTTTAATCGTTCTCACATCGCTCTAACCCCCACCTGTTGCCTGACCGAGGGGGTTAGAGGAGTCTCGCATGACTTGACCCAGACGGCAATCCGGGGGTCAGAGGCAATCGGGAAGAGGGAGGGATCATGAGACGTTAAGAAAAATCTAATAGATCCTGACCGAGGAGGAGGCCTAGGGGATCGCCGGGACTCGCGACCGAGAAAGCAAGCCTAGGAGATTCCGAATAGAGTACCAGACGTGATTTACGTAGGGCTTCCGTACGAAGCCCCAGCAGGGAGTATTGGCATGAGAAATCGCGATCGTGGTCATCGCGGGGCTGCGTGCCAGATCGGATCCAATCTGACCACACGCCCGTCCGTCGGTTCTCTTCCGGACTCGCACTCGAGTCCTCCCTGTGTGGATGCGCCTCGGGGACCATACTCCAACAATAGGTCAGCAGAAATAACGGAAAAACCTGGTACGAAGGTCACGCACTGACATAAAGTCAACGGGGAGAATCCCAAGCGGCCTCTAACACAAACTCAGAGCCCAGGGAACCGAACTGAAAAGCAGGAACAGGCGAGGAGAATCTTTCTCACAGCAATTTTCTTGGAAGCTTCGTCAAATCTACTTATCCCAGAAAGTCTTGAGCAGTGTCATCAGAATAGCCAGCGTGATTCTAACGATGTTTGCCAAAGCGTCCCTTCTTCTAGCGATTTTGGCGAAAAGAAAAGTTTCGAACAATTTTCCTCATTTGAGACGGCGTGAGCGTATTTCCTCTCCTCTCCAGCGACCGGCGCCGGAGCGCTACCCCGGGGGCGGATTTCGGCTCTAATGGTCGTCGTCGGAGGATTCGGAGCACTCCCAAGTCAACCTAGAAGTTTGAAACTTTCCGAATCGATCTTATGTCGTCCTATAGCCCGTTCCTACCGGAGCTCATACCCAGAATGGATGCTATCAGAAGTCGCCGCGACCACCATCGGACGAGAAAATCGTATGCATGTTGTGTTTTCTCCGTACAGATAAACTTGCAGGGAGAGTCTCTGATCCGGCCCCCCAGGAATCAGTGTTTTTCACATCGGATTGACAGGCACAGACGCGCCGATTGCGCCGGTGAGAAACAGAAGGATTTTGATTGACGCTTCTCGTCGCTTCCGAGATAAGCTATCTCGTTCGGACATCCAATTCATTGACGGGAAACCGACTCGAAGAACATCCGAACGTACATGTTGTCGGCTTGTCGGGCAAAGAGTATTCGTGATGAATATAAACGGCTCCTCACGTTTCTTGATAAATTTTGCGACGGAGAGACGCCAATTTCCTTCCAAGGATAGAGACGATCCCGCGAGCTTTCGGAAGTCGACGAGAAGCCAAAAGCACCAAAGAAATCTTCTAACCCTCAGCCGCAGAGGGCTGCTCGTTGGTCGCCGGTCGACGATCGTCGTCGTCAGAAGAGGAAGAAGTGTTCGTAAGGGCTCGGGACTGGCTGAAGAGGAGGAATGCGAAGCCGTAGGTCGATTACCATCGGATCAGTTCGGATCCGAACGGTCCGACATTCAGTGCGCTCGTCGCCGCTGATGTTGTTCTCGTCGCCGTTCCGACGCTATCCCACTGCGGTAGTGAGTGAGCGAGCGAGCAATGCCGAACAAAGAGTTTCAGTGCCGGAGCAGTGGCGGTAATCAGAAGCACGTCGAATGAAACCGACTCAAAATCAACTATTAACGATGACGGATAACCGCGCCTTCCATTTGATCGGGTCGAACACGTCGACCACGAGGGTACGGGTTGCTCTTCTCCATTGGGGAAGAACTCCCTGTCATATGTAGAAAAATGCCACGCCAGAGACAGAGAATGGGGAAACCCACTCGCTGAGATACGGTTTAAGAAGCAGAAGCAACATTAATCTTCACAGTCCCAACAGCACCAGATGCCCGAGTCGGAGCCACCGCGGCCGCCCAAGTTGCGGACCCTGAGAGAAATTAGATGGAGAAAGCAACGACAAACGATTCGAGAGCCAACAATGATTTGTAGCCCGCTTCCGATTCGGCATCGTGAACTCAACAATGAAAAATTCGGAACTGCTCCCTGCTGACGAACTTCGAAGTTCCGTGAATTTCATCTCGTTTCTGGACTTTCTCGGAGCTGTAACAGCTTTGCCCGGACCTCTGGAGGATCGAGGGAGAAGTTGAAATCCAGACTGTTCCCGAGCAAGGATAATTCATCATCATGTCAAGATGATCTCTAACTCCAGGGTATTCGAGGGAAGAAGCGAAGCGATCGTTTTAGATCGTGGAACACGCGCAACTATAGTCCCGATGGGATGTACCTACTCCAGTTGCTGTGCTTCTTGTTCGTTATCCATTCGTTCCGATCAGACACTATATTCAAATAGAACAAAAACCCAACGAGCGGTGCCGTCGGCAGAAGCGGCGAGTTCTTCATGGTCGTCGACGACATCTGAGAACAAACTCACTGGCCCACATGGTTGGCTTACTTTCCTCGCTCGGAACGTTCGTCCGAAATCCGTTCGGAATTGTCGCGACGGCGCTTCCTGTGCATTTCTAATCGGCCGCTCTTCGGCCCATCTTGTCGTTGTCGGTCGGTAGGGCGCCACTCATCGTCCTCAAGCAAGTGGTCATCTCTCGCTAGTTTACCACAGCGCAACAATGGGATGGGCAACGACACTTTCGCTTTGGGAAGCTTCTGTGAGTTGTTGTTGTTTTGATTGTTGCTGGCTTAGTTCTGTTCCATATTTCGATCGTTCTGAGCTTCGCTTCCGTGTCGTCCTTCCATCTTTTCATCTCCGGTCCTACAATGCGGCCACCTAATCAGACTGAGTGAGTTGAGCTTTGACAAAGCGGATCGTCGTCGGCCTCATCACTCGACCGAATGAGCTTCGAGCGAAAGTAATCGCCGCTCTGAAAGAGTGACTTCGTCGCCGCCTCCACGGCCTCTGAAGTTTTCCCCGGTGGGTGGTTGTTGCTCCGGCAGGCGGACAGACGGAAGATATTTGTCACAGTCCGGGCTCCGGATCGACGACGGCTCGAGCTGGTGATGATGATGTTGTTGTTGTTGCTGTTGTTGTTGTCAATCCTCATCGAGACATGGACGATGCTCACAAGCCTCCAATTAGAATAACGTCTCCCTTCTGGTAGAAGTCACGACGCGGCGAAGGCGGCGGGAGTGGTGGTGACGTATAGCGGTGGCCGTAGTGGCTGCCTTTTCTTTTTCCTTCCCTTACGCTCATCGACAATGACGCCGTGCTCCACGCCGTCGTTGTTGTGTCCAACACGACATGGTCCAAGTCGTTGTTGGACACAACAAGTGTGTCAAAGCGCGCGCGCGAAAGCAATCAAAAGTCATTTTGTCGTTCACCAGTAGTGAGGTCAGTAGGAGCATGTCGAAAAATTCAAAAATCTGTTCCGACCCGCGACTCGGCCCCTTTTCATTGATCACGCACTCACACGCATGAACGGAGAGAGGGTTCTAGCCCGACAACTTTCTCCATCGTCAACCTACCTGGCTTGGAGTTCTCGTAGAGGTAGCCGTCCGAGCGATCTGCTTCCCGGTGAAAGCTCCTGCGGATCCGATTCCGACGACACTCAGTGAGAGTTTCCCGCCTCCATGTCGATTGACACGCTTCCAAATCGAAGATCATTGTTGATATTTTCGAGAATTTCATGAGTGTTGCTCTTGTCGTCACCGACGTAGTCGTTGCTGTTGCCACGATTGTTGTCGCTGCTGTTGCTACTGTTGTTGTTGTTGTCGTTGCTGTTGCTATGTTGTTGTTGTTGTCGTTGCTGTTGCTATGTTGTTGTTGTTGTCGTCGTTGCTCTTGCACTCCGCTATCGTTGCCATAGCGGCCGCTGAAGTTGTCATCGTCTTCGAGTCGGACATGGCCGGTGCTGTTGTTCTGGTCGATTTTTTTGCCTCAACCGACGTCGTGAACGTGAGAACTTCCAAAGTGCGTCGCGCATCAGTCGCCAATCTGCCACATCTGGGTCACTAGTTATACGCAAACACAAAAAGAAAAGAAAAATAGAAACACGGGAAGGCTCGCTGTCTGGCGAGGAGACGGCCAGCGAGCCGGCGGGCGGGCGGGCAGGCGGGTGATGCCGGGCAGGCAGGCCGACGGGCGAAAAGGAAGCCTCACAATCGGCGATGAGCGAACACAACAGAAGGCGCGCGAAAGCGAAGTGTATCTTCCAGAAATGAAGAGTCAGCCACTTTCTCTCGCGCAAAAATATGCCTCTTGCGGCTATTGTCGCTCACGTGCCGGCGCTTCCATAACACCCGCGATGGAGATTCCTGAGACACGAACACTGTCAGTTCAGATCTGGCAGGAATTTCAGAAGGAACGATCCTCGACAAAAAGTAACGGAAACCCGACGATTCGGTCGCAGAAGATCCACAAGTCCTCTCTTATCCTTTCTTTTTTTCCGAAATCCATCGATACTTCGCTCGGCGCGAGCCTTCATGACGGTCTACGGAAGGGAGGAATCCCATACTGTTGAAGCTCTGAGAATCGTTCGGTTCCGTTCGCCATACGCTCGGTGAACTTGCTCTTCGGAATTACGACTGTAATTGAATTGGGATCAAATTACTGGCTCATCCGTGTTATCTATCTGCGCAGCGGTGATCCGAACCGATGGTTGCGGATTGCCTCACGTCGACGAGCCGATTGGTCGAGCGCTGCTAAATCGGAGAATGGTTGACCCTGAAACGTACTCGTTACCTTGCTCCGTTGAGCACTTCTGCCTCGGAGCCATAGTCGACGACGTGAGTGGCCGACGAAATTTGAGCGAGAATCGAGTGAAGGAACACGAAAAAAATTAGACGTTCGCTCCACTGCCGTCTATATGATATTAAACGGGGTCTGGAAGAGAGTTGAGAGCATGGTCAACAGGGAAAAAAAGGAAAAAATGTCGGCGCACTGGCTATGCAAGCTTATCTTGCGAAGGGCTGAAACCCTCCTTTCGTGATATTGCCGGCTGCTTCAGATGAACTCTTCACAGTTTTGTTTTTGAACGCAAAGCTGCCTAAATAACTCGGCTTCTCCATGGTCGGGAATCGCATCTATCTGCTTCACCTCAGAGATAACGGACAAAAAGTTGTTGAGCTGCTGCTGCCACCGCCGTCGCCAGCTCGTGTTCTACGGCGATAACTGGCCGGGAGCCCTCAAATTAGATTTGTGTCTCTTCGCTCGCGACACAGTTGAGTATTCGTGCGCACGGCCAACGTAAACAGAGAGGGGGAAAAATACTTGGAAGGCAAAACGCCGGCGCCGCGTCGAGCCTGAGGATTAATGACGCTCTTCCGATATGCGGAGCACTCGTACCGACCCCGGGGAGCTGTACGACCCGATGACTGTCATTCGTACATTTGGTCACTCAGTAAGCTGCTCATAGAAGGAATAAATCCAGAGTTCCAGTCGGAGCGTAAGTCGGTAGGTCGATCGACCATCATAACCTTTGGTCAGTGGGCCAGTCAATCAATCAATCAACCAATCGATCGATCGATGAATTGATCAGGACGCCTTTTCATTGTTCGCTCGTCCGTATTCTTCATCCGCGCATCGAGAGATCCGCGCAATCTCCCGGCCAGATAAGCTCCGCCAGAAGGAAATCACCGGAGAATGCACGACCGCGATTATACGTCGTCCCTCAAACTCCTATTTAGAACGAGAGAATTGAATCGATTGGTTTCCCCCTTCGTTTGTCTTCGGGTATCCGTTCCCCAGGAATTCCGATGTCCAGCCTGGCTGGAAGTCTTCGACTCTTATTCCGTCGTGCGTAATGAGATCGATAGGCACGCAACATTATTTGTCCAGCCAATTATACGATGATTTTACGCGGTCGGCCAACGGAGAAACCGTTTTTCAATTCCTCCACGGAGGAGGCGCTCGGACGACGTTTCCGACGATCGATCGCTTCTGCTCTCACACATTGGAACTTGGCTGGAATCTGCACTATGTCGTGTTCCAATTGTCTGTAGTCCACACGAGCCGCTGAGAAAGCGCGGGCTCGCGGCTCCTGGATAGAATCACGGCAGAGAGCTCTTAAGGAACGAACGTCTTACGCCTTGCCGTCTGTTTGTCTGTCTGCCCATCGGTCGGTCCGTCCGGCCGTCCGTCCGTCGAGACCTAGTTTTTCGAATTTCAGAAGAGACCACAACAAGTCACTGATCGTTCAGGAAATCGTTTGGGTGCCAAAATGCTCTAGATGCTTTCGACAATCCCGTAAAAATTCCAACTCGCCATTGTCGGAAGGGTTGGGTTTCATCCACGAGCATCGTTTCCCTTCCCTCGCGCCGGCTATCGGTCGCTTCGGAGCTCGAATCTTTCACTCGGATCAGAACTCTCATGATTTTTACCAGCCTCACTTTGAGCGGGCCGAGGGTGAAATTCTTATTGGATCCTGCCTGCGATTGAAACAAACGCAAAGAGGCTCGCAGCGATTTCGGCTGCTAGCTTCGCGAGCTCTTTAGCGAGATGGCTCTTCTACTTATCCCCAGAGTTCGAAGCTCCAGTTCATACTAGAATAACTTCCAAGGGACGATTACCGCTAAAAGTTCCGTTAGATCAATCGTTCCGATCAATCGGCGCGGTCGAATCGACGGGAAGCGTCGTTCGAACTGGCGAAAGCTTTTCAGATTGAACGTCTGGCCCACGATTCCCAGAGTAGTAAGAAGCCAGAATGATGGCGACGTTCAAGAACAGTTCCCGAACAACTATACTTTGAGTGAAAGAGATTCAGGCAGCGTGGTAGAGCGTTTGAACCGTGTTTTTCCCAGAAATAGGTTCACGTTTGGAGGCGAAATAATCTCCCTTGATTTGTTTCGTGTCCCTTATCAACATACAGCGATCTTGTGATAAATTATCGATACGTCGTGTCAACCGCTGGAGGAGATATGCTCTTTGTGAAGAATGGGCTCCGTGGTTTGGGAATTACCCGGATACCGTCTCCTCTGTCAGGAGGCTTCGCAAGGCATGCAAACCGACCTCTTAGACCTTCGGGTCGATTTTCCAATAGTGACGCTAGGGGAGGGACATCGGTGTTAATGAAAATACACATAAGCATGTGTGGCGGGAGACACTAGCTCCAGTGGAACCGCGAAGGCACCGAACGCGGTCACAACGATGGCCAAGCGAGTTCCGAATGGAGCTAATGAAGATGGGAATCCTCACGATGAAGACCACCTCGATTTAGTCGGGCGGCCGGGAGCACAGCAGAGAGGCATGCCCGTAATCGTTCGGGCATGGGAACAATGGGAAGTTGCGGTATGACGAGTCGAGGGAAATATTAGGAATGCCGAGTGCTCCGCTCGGTCTGGCGGTGGTGGCTCCGGAACACGTGCGCATAAATTTTTTTGTTGTCAATCGGAGAAATGACAAGCGAGTAGTCGGCAGGATTGGAAACTCCGCTCGGCGGTTGATGTTGCTGCTGCCTTCCCACCGGAGATCGGGGTCAGGTCTCGGGACTATCCTTTCTCGTGACATCTTCTTCCTGCTTGTCGCCGCTGCCACGGCTGCTTTCACCCATTGGTTCGGGTTTCCCAGACGTTTTGGAGATTTCATATTCAGAGCGGTGTTCCGGCGATGGCACTCCACCGACAGAAACAACCACAGAAGAATAAAAACCAGTCCATCAAGTGAGTCAAGTGGCTGATTGTCCACGCGCCTTGAGAACGCCCCGCGACGCGCTCGAGCAATGCCGAATGAGGTTTCGCTTGATTAAAGCAAGCTTATGACGACACGTCCAGTCCGATTCTTGAGCGCGATTCCAGCGCCCGGCGCGCCGGGCGGCTCCTCGCTTCCGAGGCGCTCCGACCATCGGAAGTTTGAGACGACTCGAGAGGACCTTGAGAGGCCCGGATCGGAGAACCTCGGGCCCCGACATGGTCCTTCGACGCAGCGGAGACTGAATCCCTCCGAGAGTAAGCGGGAGATCGTTGTCTGCGACTAAAACCGCTGCACGTTCGATCTTGCTCGTTCGATTAGATTTAACTTAAATCAACGACTGTGTGCGATTTTGCTCACCGTAAATCACTTCGTAATACGATCAAAAAAGAGTCAACTCACGGCGCGACTCGGGGATCGCTTGTAGAAGAGAGGCGAGCGACCGACAGCCCGGCTGACAGACCGACGGTCGAAGATAACGGTGAAAAGGAGCGTCTTCTCACGGCAACCGCTGCCATCCTTAAGGTCGATGCGTGACTCAATTAGAAAATTCGGCCCGATTTCTATGCGAGCGACGCATGAAGATCGTCCGCGTCTGCGCGCTGTATTGATTGCCTCCAGCGTGGAATCTCCGCCGCCGCCGCGTCCGATATACTCAAGGAATCTGGATTGTTTCTATCTCAAGTGTCACAAATTAGTTTCGATTTACTCTGTGAGCGTCCAGTCAGCTGAGCTTGTCTGCGTGATAGCGACACTCATTAACTAAACCGAAACTTTAATTGCAATTAATCTCGCTCCGGAGATTCATCGACTCTCTCCATCTTCGTGGTCATCAGTCATCAGGAGCGACCGATTCTGCGTTCGGAATCCCGTCCGTGGGGTGTCATCTGAGAATCCAAAAATGAAGAATCCCGACGCGGCCCGAGTCTCTGTCACCCGGGGATTTTTCTGGATTCAAGGCGGACATTCCGGTTCAGCACTCACGAGTTTTGTGCGTTCCGTGCTTGAGAGAAGCGCCGGAATCTTTCTGTGAGGTGCCGGAGAATGGGTTCTGCTTAAATTAGCTGGGTCGTCTTGATATAATTTACAATAGGAATTTCCCGAGACCTAGCGATGTGGAGTGAGGGCCCTCTCGCCTGGATCTCCTAGTTGTACTGCAGATTCTGCTTATCGGTCACTCCCCAACGGAGCACTTCCTCGGTCAGTGATCAAACTCATCCGCTAAACGCATCCACGGGGACGGACAAATGGGGTGCCATGGGATCTATCTACCCACAGCCAGGAACCCCGTCCGCTGACCGTTAGCCCAAGGACAGGTATGGACCCTGAGTGCGGACGCCAGCCCGGGAGATCCGCCGAAACCGAATGGTTCTGTCGGTGTCGGCGGATCGATGTCGGAGTCGGAAGAGGAGTTCGAGGACGGCAGGCATATACAGAGCTGACGATTTGCAGGGAGAGCATGCTCGTTATATCCATGGATGCGAATCCGTCGGTCGGTGGAAGTTCCGTTGGTTCTGAAACGGATCAGCTGAGAGGGAGCAAAGGCCGTTAGGGAGGGGTAGCTTACGGCGATGGAAAGAAGAAACCGGCGCCCTCGCCTCGAACCATATGCCGGCGACCCGGGCCGCTTCTGTCAGAAGTTTTTCTGTCGGTGCTGTGACTGGATCTCCCTCAGACTTTCGTCTGGCATCCATTCGTTGGTCCAATTCTTCTCGGACCAACTCTTCTTGGACTTAATTTCTACTATAAGTGGATAGCTAGCCGTCTAACTCTATCTATTGGTGCCATGGCTGGTGCTCGCAGGTGGATCGTGTTAGGACTTCTCGCCGCGGCCTTCAATCAGGCGCTTTCCGGTGAGTTCAATAGGATGGAAACTTGAAGTGTGGAAGTGAACTCGACGATCGGCTGCCGAAAACTACGGAGCTCGTACGGATTACCGACAGACGCTCGTTCGAAGTGCCGACTTCCAGTGAAACAGAAGTGGGATTGAAGTACTTAAGGATCGCCTGGAGGGCTTCATTCGGTTCTCCTCTATCTCAACCCTCCTGGGACGGATCGAGAGTTCCATTGACCCCCTCGGGAGGTCGAACTTCGGGGACGACTTGAATTCCAAACGATTCCCCAATCCACGAAGGAAGACTCTCATGGCGGAGGGACGGGAGCATTAGGTCCGGAAATAATCGCGGTCGAGAACTGTTGCCGGTTGTGAGGTTTGCTCTCACATTATTCCATGCCCTGGACTCTGGAGTCCAGACTCTAGGGTCTGAGACCGCAGAGACCTCAGACAAGCTCCCTTCGACCGATTGTTCTCCGGCCGATGAGTTAGGGATGTGTGTCCGAGGTTTTCGGCTCTTCCGAATTCCTTCAGAGGAGGAATGTTTTGACTCCGAGGAGCTCTCCGAAGCCCGAGTAGGTACTTGCCGTCTGCCGAAGACCGATTTCTGAACTTCTGAGCGATCCGAATCCAGTAGGTAGTTCGGCAAGCTCCCACGACATCCTGTCTGCCCTTGGCCATGACCGGCCTTCCATTACGTCAATTGCGCGGCGATAAGAGCGACGAACATCTACTCAGACCCGGCGGCGACGGCATCGCTGTATGGCGACAACGAGCGTTGAACTTGTCGTTTGGCACCTAGCAAACGGAAAACTGGCGTTTCGGTGGCATCTGACAAATCTCTTCCCATAGACTGGCCGACAGTGCATAGGATGCTGGCGTTCCTGCCGCGCGCTGTCGCTCTCATAGGCAACCAGGTGCTGCTCCCTCCTTCCTGTGCTTGAAGTAATCGTCACGAACGTTGTCGTCAATCTCTTCCCTAGTCGGGGATCGTCCATCTCCGAACCGTGGTGGTACCTACTAGCGGCGCGGTAGCGGCGGCGACGGCAGCAGCAGCGAGGTATTGAACACTTGTCGATGCGCCTTTTGACGTCCGACGACTACAACGGTTCCAGAGCCATCATAAACGGCTACCGTTGGTTCCCTCGTTCGACAGTCCGTCCGTCAGTAGTTCATCCGTTTTCTCAGTCAGTCAGTCAGCCAGTCAGTCAAACGCTCGCTCCGCTAGTCAGTCAGAGAGCTCTTATTTTGAAAGCAAACAACACCTTGAGGACCCCCTGAAGGGACAAAGGGCGTGGTGAAGACGAGGTAATTGGGTTATACGGACAGAAGTCGTTTAGAACATAGACAGCAGCCACCGTCGAGGCGGTGGTGTTGGTGGTGGAAGCCGTGGACGAGAATGAAGGAGCCGAACTTCAAAACGACGTCTCATTGTCAACTGTCTCTGGGGGCGGTGTGAAGCGTGCCGGTATTGCCGCCGCCGGCGCCGTCGTCGTCGGCGCCCAAACTCACGCGAACCTTGTCTCAGATTGATCATCCATCGAGTGAATGGAGTAACGGCGGAAGTTTCAATGAGCACGGCCGTCGCAGACTCCGCTCCAGACTTCCGGAAGGGCACCGAGCGATCTGATTGTGGCTGATTCTCTAAAGGAGCCGTCCGATTGTCAAGACTCCGCTTGTCCTGCATCTCTGATCGAAGCAACACCCTCGTTCGGTGCCGGTTCGATAAAGACCAGGAAACTTCGTCGTACCGGAGTGTAACATCACAATCGCGGGAAGTCGGTGTCGCTTTCGACTGAAGATTTCCCCCGACATCCTTGTCGTGGAACATTTTGGACAGTGTAACGATCGGATCCGAGCGTGTGTCTTGGGAAAGATTGTTTGTAACGGTGAAAATAGACTCCACCGGAAAATGGTGTCTAAAATAAAAAAGGAGGAACAAATTCAAAATCTCTCTTTTTCGAACCGTTTTTCCCCCCGGTCCACGGGTCATCCGAGCGGAGGCGTCTACTTTGGCCGCGGCGACGTCGGTAACATGTAGTCAGTAACCGCCACTTAAGTCGGGAGCACTTGTTTGCTACAGTACGTCGTCGTCGGCCAACAATTCTCCCATGAGAGTGTCTCCGGACGTCGGGAAAAATGTCCACCAGAAAACAAGCAGCGGCGGTGACGATGCTTCTTGCATGTGCCGTGGTCGTGGGAATTGAGACAACACTAACAGGGATTCCAGGTCAATGCTGATTGGTGCCATTGCCAGAATTCCGATCTACCTAGAGAGTAGATCTTTTCCCGCAAGAACTACTTCGAACTACATGTAGATGGGATTCCGCTTATTTGCATTGATAGCAGTTTTCTACGGTTGTGATTAAGACAACAGCTCTAGGTCACCCCGAATGAAATTTCCCCTGGCACCGATTCCGACAGGAAATCGAATTTTCGCCCGCGCCGATTCCGACGACTGTCGGAATGCAGGAGCTGGATGTAGGGTTCGAAATTTCAATGTTCCCGACGCTGTTTGACACCGAAGCCTCTGAGGCTGTTCCGGAGCAACTTATTAGCGAATGCAGAAAGACGAAACCGCGAATAAAATTGAAACCGTGTCTGACTCATTCAGGATGTTCGCTGAGGTGAGGGTAGAGTTCGAAACGGCGGAATTTGCATGAAGGTGCGGCCGCTTCCTTCCTCCACGAGTAATCTTGCCGTCCCTCTCGTATTTTCACCCGCTTCGCTTCTCGTAAGTCCGAGATGTCGCCGCCTGGGTACCGCGAGCATGCGAGGCCCAGGATTTGAAGGGAAAAAATCGAACGAGAACGAGTTAATGAATTATCCACGAGTGAATCAAAATTTGAGAGCCTCTCGTGATTTGAACTCTCGGTGGATGCACGCTTACCACCGTGCTCTTCTGACGAACGGTATCGATCTCGGCTGGTTCCTGGGCGAGGACTGTTCCTACCCCTTGGCCGATTGGAGGAATGCACGAGAGTAGCCAAGACAATGGAAAAAAGAATACCCTGTGGTAACGACTTCATTTCCGAAGTTTCCAAAACGACAACACCGATCGAGCCTTCTTATTACTTGCCGGAATGAAAGACGACGACAGCATCGCTGTCGAGAACATCAACAGAAGAAAAGCTCCAAGTGGACAAGCTACAATTTTATCCCCATGTCGTCGTCGTGTTTCCGAAGATCGTCAAGAGATTCTCGATGAAGCGCCGCAGATAAGCAACTCCTTATCTTTCGCTTTTCGTCGAAGCTTGTCTCATGTTGCTTTCGGAGGCGGGACCACCGTCGCCCGAGCACGGAGTTCTCGGTAGCCCGACCCTTGTCAGAAGCTTCCCCAACACCGTAAGAGACCCCGCCTGGGACAGAGTCGGCGGCAGTCCAGCCTGCTTGGGAAATTAGAGGGGAAATCCTCGTAAAGTCGAGATAAGACACTTGAGCGAACATTTAATGGGAGCGGTTCTTCCGCGGTCGTTTTCGCCATTTGTCGCGATCGTAATTCTTTCGTGAGCAGCTCTCAAGCTAATATTGTTGTTGTTGTTGTTGCTGTCATTGTCGTGAGAGAACTGAGGGATCTCTCTTACGGCGCAACAGACCGGCGGTAGATGAAAGCACAACAGACCCTTGAAGTCATCGACGGTCGAGCAAACGGACCGAGCGTTCAAACCGACCGACCGACCGACGGCATCAGTCAGATAGATATTACTTGGTCGGCAGAAAAAGTTGATCGACAGGCCTCTTCAAAATGTGTTGAATGCTCACATTTCAATAAATGACTCGACCATTCCACAAGTTGTGCTAAATCAGAATTGCGATTTTGCGCTCGAATGATTTTCCGCCCGACGCCGACTGGCTACCTGACGCCGACTGACTTTTGCTACGTGAACGAGCGCGCGAGTTTTGTGAATTTGGACCGAGAGATTTCAAATGTCCAGAGGAAGAAGAAGGAAATGCCGCTGAAAAAGATGCCAAGATGCCGCGGCGGGCGTGAGCAGCGGTGTGGGGGGAAATCTAGACGTCGTCGGAAGCGGCGACGGCAGCGGTAAGCACGCGTTTGGAGCGGGGTTCACTCTTCTCGTCACACAATGAATGCTTCCGAGAGTTTTCGTGAATTACTCGCTGCTGCTCCAATTTGAGTAGGCTAGCTCAAATCTGATCGGTGACAGGAGCGTTTTGTCCCGCTTTGCTTCTTGCTTGCTGTCGACTCGAATGTAGAGAACGCGTCCATTGTACCTAATTAGGAACTAGCGAGACCCACCGCATCCGCTAACTTCGGAGCGTGCGTCTTCAGCTGCAGAACCAAGGGATTACTTTTGGCTCTTCTCCCCGGAGGGCAGTGTCGTACGTGGTGTCATTACTTTGTCTCAAGTTCAGAACAATCAACGAAATGAAATGGGAGTCTCGTTGATATCTCGATTTAGATTGTTGAATTTCATGCCGTTTCTTCTTCAAATTTTCTTCTCCATGCATCTGATTCGGATGCTCTGCTCGCGAGAGGGGAAAACTTCTGGAATTTCCGCTCAGTACCGAGAAGCCTCTGGTTTTTTGGAAGTTATTCCCGGCGAGATTCCGGAGCATTCTTAGCTTTTGAATGACGCCATAATGGGAATACGGGTGCAAAGGTCGCTCCGTGTTTCCAGAGCGCTGGCAGAACGTTTTGCCGTTCAGGCAATAAGAACCAATTGTGCCTCTTCGTCGCCGGCTTGTTTTTTTGCCAAAGTTCCAGAATCTCGTTTAATGAACGCAAAGTTTAACGGCAGTATGAAATGAGTCCTCCAGATTGAAAACACTCCCGCGGCTGCGCTCTTCTCTGCCTGAATTTTCAGAGTGAGCAAAGCGGACCACTTAAACAGGCTGACTACCTACCGACACCGCCTGTTCCGGAGCGGGCCGACCGCTTTGCTGACTCAGTCACGAATTAAGCAGCGAACGCGGCCTCTGATGTTTCGTTCGGCTTCTCGCCCGTGGCTTCGCCCGATTCATCACCTAAGTGAACTCAAAATTGGAAGTCAGCCACAGAAGCGTAGAAAAGTCGACGGAAAGCCCCCCGTGCTCTTCTTCGTGTGCCGCCTTTTCGAGGAAAGGCTTTCCGTCGACGACTTCGAGAAAAGCGTCACGGCGCGGCGGTAAAGCAGGAGTGCTGACTTCGGTCGAAAAGACTGAGGCCGGGCGTAAGCGATGGTGGTGCAGGGATGCAATGTACATACTACGTGGACAGATCTCGAGAGGGTGGACTATCTAGAGCGCATATTCGGATTAATAGACCCATGAGCATACCGAGGCCAAACCAGGGGAAGGTGACCATGACCGCGACGACATGCTCTGGTTCGTCCGAGAGCAAGCCATGCTCCTGGGAGAGGCGGAGAACAAAAAAAAAGAAGAAACAGAACCTACAACAAGATAGTCGGCAGTTACGAATTTCAGGACTTGACCACGGCTGTAGGTTGTATTTAGCCGATCGCGCTCATCCAGACCCCTGCCCGGCGATTTCGGTTCAGTCAACCCTTGAAACGATCACTTGCGCTCTCCTCTTCCGCCCGTCGCCTTCTTCGCTTGAAGCATGGCTTGGTCCCTTCGATCGACCGATGCGACAACGGATACAAAACTCCGGCTCTTGTTGGTGCTCGCCTGAGCGCCGCGGATAAGTCGGGTGACACTCGCTCGCTAAACTCAGTTCAAAAGTGTTGGAGACGCTCATTGTTGTTACTACTGACCCAACAGGCAGCAAAACCCAGAAAGAGCTACGGACGAGATTAGCGACGTACGTGACGCCTCTCTACTAGAAGACTAGAAGGAGGGGGGGGATGTTGACGACGACGGAGGAGACCGCTTGTAACCGTAGAAACAGCGAGCTATCGATCAGGGGAAATTATCTCATGGGGTCATCAGATTATGCGGAAGGCTTCTCCGAGCTCCTCACGAGAAAAAGAGAAACCCTGCGGGAGTCCTGCGGTATCGATGGAAAGACACCACCGCTTTCTGAGCATGTTTGCTCTAGCCACTTTAAAGCGGCGCTTATCGCTGATGCCTTTGTTTGAACGCCATCGGTTGCATAATGATCATCCGGCGGCATCGCCAACGAGCGGTTTCGTTGTCACACAATGGAATCACCGTGTTTACTGGTGGGTCTGAAAGCCCTATATTGGCGGACGAACTGATCGGCTGGTTGGTCGGTCGGTCGGTCCATGCGTCCATCCATCCACACTAGCTTCACTCCGTCGACCGACAGACGAGTCGAATGGCAGCCACAATGAGAGGAGAAAAAGCACCGCTATTCAGGATAGACGACAGAAAAGGAAACAAAAAAGAACTACACTCCGCCGTCAGCCTCCGTGATTAGCATAAGGGTGCTGAGCTCTCGGTGGTCGGGCTGAACGCGTTGGTTTCCACGCCACAAGATTCACGAGACGAGCGACGAATTGTGTAACGGGTTCACTTGTCACATCGGATCCTTGGTGGTATGGTACCGTAAAAGAATTCCGTATTCGCTCGCTCGCTCGTTCAATCCATGGGAGATTCATAAACCGTCTATCGATTCTGGTCGGTCGAAACTCTCTCGTGGAGCATGATTATTCCAAGAAATCAGCTCTCGGTCATCGTTCGGCATTGCATTCGGTCATCATTTGGTTGTGTTGTCATCATTTGTTGAGTTTCGGAAGGAATTTTGTACGACGAAATATTAATTTCGGACGAAATTCTGAGTGCACGCACAGCTGGCATCCGAATCGCCCCGAGAGCTTCTGATTGCACACTTTTCCGCTCCGCGACGAGTCACTTACGTAATCGAACTCGATCGACAGTCGCTTCAAGAACCGTTCCCCCTCCGTCTCCCTTGCGCGGTATGTAGTATTATACCTCTGTGGTAAAACGCTGAAGCCTTCCTCCGGGAGAACTAAGCGTTGCGGCTCAGATGACGACGACGAAGAAGAAGCTGAATGCGTCGCAGCGCTATGGGTGGTCGTCAGAAGCTGGAAAAATAGTAGAGACTACTCCTCACTACACAGACGAGTCGTGGAGAAATCCTCGATATTCATGGATACGGCGACATTTAGTTTAGTGAGCTGTCTTCCGAGCGTCGCATGGCGAGCTGAGTATCGTTCCGTTCGTGGCTGGTCAGTACATATCGAACAGCCGGCGGACGAAGATCACATGCTCGAGCAGATGGACATTGAGCAGAAGTAGCCCTCGTGAACGGTGACAAACAGCAGACGTCGGTGGTGACGGTCACCTTCGATGAGTTTCCGAATGCTCCACAACGAAGAAACAACGGAGACACGAATCGGCAGACCCGTCGACCCAGGAGCGGCATCGCACCAGTGCCGGCACGGCTAGTGTCTTCATCTGAACATAGGTAATTACAGAGGGAATAGAGGGAGAATTTCTAGTGGCAGTTGCCGTTATTTCCAGATGACCGATTCTTAAGTTGCTCTCGTTCCACTAGAGTGGAGTCATAGAATCGTTGCGATTTTTCGTCGTCGTCTGAGCCGCGCCGCTACCGGCCCTCGGTACTACTGCCACTACTGCCTCGAGTGCGGTCATCGTTGACGTTACTGTCAAAGCAGGCCCGGTGATGACTTTACCGTTACGTCGATCTTCGCGCGTCGGGCTCGGTCGACTGACACTTTCGGAGGAGTCACCGATTCCAGCCGAGTGACCCGTTACAGTGTATCGTGGTGTCGATCGGATTCCTTTATTGGACCCGGAGATTTTCGCTCGTATAAAGTTTGAGGCGCCCCGATCGCTAATAAACGCTTCGTGTCCTTAG
Organism: Galendromus occidentalis; assembly: GCF_000255335.2. Lineage (NCBI taxonomy): Eukaryota > Metazoa > Arthropoda > Arachnida > Mesostigmata > Phytoseiidae > Galendromus > Galendromus occidentalis. The sequence goes on from NW_003805462.1 coordinate 610,578, forward strand.
AATTAGTCGCCTGGCGAATCATTCGATGCCCAGCTTGAGCCCATGTCATCCGAGAGTCAATCCGTTTGAGTGCCAAAAATGTGATCAAATCGTGATCGTGCTCCGTGAGGAGCTCAGTGAAGAGGGAGAGATAATTTTCTCCGGACACCCTTGATATGGAATCGCGAAGTGGAGCAGGGTGAATGAGCTAGAAAAGAAGGAGTATCATCAAATGGCTCGCACATTCCGAGTCTTATCGGCCCTTGAGACGATTCTGAGATTCCAATTCACGCTACAAAGGTTTCCGGAGCGAAGAAGTTGAAGAACAAATCCGTCGCGTGCTTCTCCTCTTCCCGACGAACAATCAATCTGGACGAACTACTCCACTTTCTGTTCTTTTGCCGCCGTCAACTTTGCTGAAGTTGTACAAATGACTCGTTCCCAAACGTTTTATGTCCTGTGAACCAATGATTCGCCCCATGGCGTTATCTTTCCGCGATTTTTCGAAAATCCTCAGGGATGAATTGAGGGACACCTGACTGACAGTCGGAAGAGTTGACCAAGTGCCGTTCCGGAGTCCACGCCGACAACAATAGTCCGACCGGTACCGGCAGTAGAGCAACAACAGTAGTGACAGCGATCGTGAAATTCCAGAGGAGACCACTTTTTGTCGGCGCTCAAGGAACGGCTCATTTTTTATTCGGAGGGATCTTCGGCTTAGCGGTCCGTTATTCTTGAAAAGATGGGCCCGTTACGATCGCCACAGAGGCCGAGAAATCGCACAAACCAATCATCAGGCTAGTGTCGCCGGATCGCTCGCCGACTACTTCCTCTTCCCCTCCCTCGACTGCTCGTACGTACAACCGCCTGCGCGGTCGAGCTATGCTTGCTCCGCCGATTGGTCGATGCGACTCGAGCGTGATCTCGCCATGGGGTGCAAGAACGAGAAGCATGGAAAAACCATACTGTCTTACAGTCGTAGGTGATTCCGACTTTCCCGGTCCGGACAACCGACCCACTGGATTGGATTGTCATACAATTTCTGTTGTTGATGCTCGATTTTGTCTCGAATCTTTTGGCTGTCGCGAGGTCGCCCTCGATGTGCCGATTGTCGGCAGCGTGGTCTTGCGGTGCGCGGCTCGCTGACCCTGTTCACGACGCGAAGACGACTACAACTTCATTTCGATTCTGCTAAACACGACGCAGCTCCGTCGCTGTCTCTCGGTCCGAAAGCTGGTCTGGTCGCTTTTTTTTCTTCTCGCCTTCTGGGCTAGCTGGATAGGAAGCAAGCGTACAAGAAATGGGCTTCGTGTCTAGAAATCTTGAAGTGTCAGAGACGTCTTTAGATATTTAAAGCCTGATCGATCCTCGATATCAACTAATTTTCCATTCTGCTGTGGCTTCTGCTGGAGCTACCGGCACTTGCTGTCATCATCTCGGATTCTCACGAAGAAAGAAATTCGGTGGCGTTGACGGACGGCCGCGTTAGCTCTAAACGGTACCCTTGTCGAAAACACCCGTTGGCGTCGTCGTCGCCGTCGGTGAAGTCGACGTCTCGATGACGAATCTGACGACAGAGCTCGTTGTCGGGGGTTGGGACTTTCGAATCGAAAATAACCCGCGATTTGAATAAACGAGAATCCATGCTCGAATTGACCGAGAGTTTGATGGCTTGATGTTCAGATGGATCTTCGGATGGAGGGATACGTTAGTGATGGATGAATGGATGGATTCGAGGAACGATTGATTGGCCGATGGGGACATCATGGAATTATGGTCGATGCGATTGAACAGCAGGCGAATAATCAAATAACCTAGTCGATCGAGGGATTGATCGTACATGAATGAGTCGAGTGATGCTCTCTCGGGCTCATGATTGAAGAAACGATAAGTACTTTTTATGATCGATTGGGGAGCCGCTCTCAGGAAAACCCAGCTGGGGCGACTGAGGTCAGTATCCGACTGTTTTCTCCGATCTCTCTGTCGTCCATAGCGTCACAGTCACACACTCGTACGAACGAGCGTCGAACGAATGTACAGGTGCGGGCTATCGATCCAGAGCACCGGGAATCAGTCATCCCGATCCCATCTGATCTGATGTTTCCGATCCATCTGATGTCCGAACTTGATTCTTTCGTCGTCTACTGACGCAACGTCGATTCGAATTCTCGGTACCCATCGTCTCGCCGGGTTTAACCAGACACCTGTACTGGCTCAGCTGCGGCAGCACAGGGTCGACGTCTACGCTCCGCCCATCGAAAATCTGGCTCCAGAACCCCTGTTTGTTTTATTGTTGACATAACTTTATTGTTCATTTCTCTTTTTCTCCCCCTCTGCTCAAAAGGATTCTCGCTTCTTCTCTTCTTCCACTTTCTGTCGGACCCCGACGGAAGATGAGAATTCGGTTCCAAAAGCCAATTCTCATTTCCGATCCCATCGATCGGAGTAGAGTGTTTCTGTTTATTCTCTGAGCACTCGAAGAAGGAGAGTTCCGAGTTCGTCCCGAATCTTGATCATCGCCTCATCAGTTCACATCGAGCAAGCGCCGATATGAGAACGATTTCGTGGCGCTTTATTTTTATTCGTTGGGATTTTTGCTCTTACCGCTGATGTCCTCACGACTGATAGAGCGGTAGAAGATCGGCGGCATCGGAGGGGAGCGGTTCCTCCCCGATCCCTCTAACCCGGCTAGCTTTCCTACGGTGTCGACGAGCGAGGATACAAAACTTTTTTCGTCGCTTGTCAGCCACTCGGCGGTTGCGGCCGCTGCTGGCAAACCGTCGACGGTAGATCGAGGGAGGGCAAAAAAGCGAGCTAGACGCAGCACGAGGGCAGAGCAGACTCCTGCTCACTCGACCAGTGATTGAGGTATAGACGACAGTTAAGCCAAACTCGCTGGAGAAATACGCGTAGAGGAAGCAGTCAAGGAAGCACCGGAGAAGCGAAACGTAAATACACATCACACGAAAATGGACAGAAAATGACAGAAGAAAGTTCTCTTTCAAAAGCAAAACTTGAAAATGTCATCAGAAAGGGGCACCTCGCGAAAAAAAAAATAGGGAAACCAGCAGAAAAAACAGCGGTCCGGATCGCTTTGGGGCATTCGAAGAAATTTTTGCCCAGAAGAAACCTGAGCAAACCCTTTCGTCGATTCACGACCAAACAGAGAGACTCATATTGACACAAACACGCAAACACTTATTCGCGTTGAATCGCATCAATGGATGACCAGAAGCAGGAATTAGATATTCATTTTTTTGGAATCGGCTCCTCGCGACCGGAAGGTTCTCGTGCCACACGTTACTCAGAGTCACATGAACCATGGAGAAAAGAGGGAAACGACGACCGTTTCCCGGTACAATCCTCGAGGCAGTAGCAAGAGAATTTTGAGACTTCCGAAAAGTTGGAGAATGATTCTCAATTCAAGGAGCTCCTCCATGACCTGAGGATCCTGTGGGTCTCCCGAAAATTCACGAAGTAATTTTCCGACTTGCCTCCTATGCCTTCCATCATTCTCCGTGAATTCGCTGGGCGTTCGTCTCATTGAAAGCAAACATCATTCTTTCATTTCACCAATTCCGAGTCATCACGAGAGCATTCCCCAGTCCTGCATGAGAGAAATGAGATGCATAACAGATGGAATCCTGTTGTACGGAGTGATTGAGCCGAAAGCATGATTCGGGATTGCCGGAAAATTTGCATTCGAACGAGAACCTTGTTGAACACTGCCCATGAATATGGCACCAGGGACGTCTCCTTCCTCGTGTTCCGGAGATCGAGTTCGAGAACGGAATCGACGTGTCTTTTGGGCAACAGTTGTTAAACAGAATATTTCGGGTCGCCGCGCCGATAGAGCGGAGGTCAGAACAGCTTACGTTATACGGTGACGGAGACAACTCCAGAGACGTATGTATGAAGTCGTGGCGAGTGTGAGGCGACTTGTGTCCAGTGAGCAAATTTGCATCTCTCGACGTCGCTCCGATCCATTGGTTTCTCGTTGGCGCTCGCGTCACCGAAAACTTCGGAATCGAAATCTAGTCAACCCAATAACGGGGTTTATGGCCTAGTCATAAAACTCCACGTTCATTTTTTCTCCCTGGCCGCAGCCTAGTGCATGCTCCCTCTCGGCCGCCGTAAGCAGCGGTGCTCGGAAACGCTGTCTGTTGCCGTTGCGGAGACATGGGTCGGAGAGAAAATAATCACACGGTTCACAGGAGGCTCCTAGATTATAATTCTATGTTCCGGAAAGCCTTGTTGTGATGAGTTTCGTGTCGCATGGGGCCGTCAGCCTCGATGTATGCACCCATCGCGAGCGTTCAATGACATTTCAATCACTGAGCCTTTTCGTGACCCTCGATTATGTCATTTGCGGTTTGATTCTCCGCTCTGGATCGAGCTCAACGATCCCTTCTGCGATCGTCTTCTGCGCAATCCGTAGATCTGCGATGAGAGACACCGTATCGCCTGCGAGAATATCCGATTGTTCGAGCAAGGAGGAAGCAGTACCGAGAACATGCATTCACGGAATATCCTTCACACTAATCAACCGAGGACAGACACCGATGGAAGTGCGATGTCCTCCCTTGTGAGAGGACATCGCATGACTCCCGGGTGAATGGAGGCATTTTGATGGCTCCGGTCGAGACCTGAGACGACAAGACGGTACCGTCGTCATTTTTTGCTAGTTGCGCCATCGTCACCATTGCCGTAACCCGGAGAATCAATAAAACGGATTCTGAATGGTCTCTGTTGAGACCCGGAGAGGTAGCTCTGTCAGTGATAGCGGCTCTTCCCCGAACGTTTTCCTCAGTGATTGTGACGAAGATGGCGGCGTCGGCGGCCCCAACCGACTCGTGGTGTGATGGTGACCTTTTTCCTTTTCTCATTGTCCCAAGTGAAGACCGCTTCTCTTCGCTTCGGAAGTTCGCGTAACTCGCGTAACGCTTTAGCGCCTCTCGCAGAACTTTCTTTGTGTGATCGTCGCTCCGGTGTGTCCTTCGGCTTTCAGGAGCATTTTCGGAGCCGAGGAATTTTCACCGTGGTTTCCCCACAGGAGGGCAGCGACCACTGCGAGAATTCGGGAGCCTTCTCCGAATCTATCGATTCTCGTATCCATGAGTCGCGGAAGATCGGCCGCATGCTACGCATAGCGATGCTCCGCAGCCCAGACAGATGGGTTCGCGCATTACTGTCCGCGATGGGGTCGGCCGTTCATCCGTGGAGTATCTAACGGTGAAGCCCGTTAGAGACACGACACAGAAGTTGCAGCTCTATATTAATACACAGCTGGTCGGGCTGCTACCGCAGAAGATGCGAACAGTGAAAGAAACGTGCTTCTGATGGTAAAGCCTACCGTAACAACAGCAACAACAGCAGAAGCGGCAGCAAGGCAACAGACAGCAGAAGAAAAGGAACGACGATGTCTCCGGGTACCTGTCACGCGATTGGATTGGTGCCGTTGGCGTCAGGGTGTCGGTGGCGGCGGCGTGGTCATCGGCGGTGATATTTGAGCAATTACTGCGCTCATGAAATGTTACAAGACGATCCCGATATCCGATCCAGCCATTCAGAGAGATAGATCTGTCCGACGCTGTTGACGGATCGTGCCTGCGGTTGCTGCAGCATCGAGCTGTAAAATTCCGAAGACGCTTCTACCGCAGCCGCCACCACTGCCGAATCATCAGACTCAGGTCACCTCACACGAACTTTCCGGGTCCAATTAACTTGGATAAGGCGGGAAAAAAACCATGTCTCCGAAAAGGGGTTCACATCCTGGGAGTCGTTCCATGGAACTCCAGGTGTACACTTCGCTAATATTCATGGGAGTTCCATTTTGGCTCTCCTGAAAAAGAGAGTCTTGGACTCGCTCGAGATGACGGATATTCGGGGATGGTTGTGAGCGAGGAGGCCGCTCGTAGCGGGACACTCACTCAGGGGAATATCCGAAGATGCATATCATACATATCATCCAACATAGATGGAGGAGCGGAGAGAATTGACGATCTCATAACAACAGCAACGAGATCATTTGCATTTGCGGAATGTCGGACGCGCGCACGACTTGTTCGATCATCGTCGCCGTCGTCGCTCGCTGGATCGCCTGTTCGGTTTCTCGTTCTTCGTCGGATTCCATCATTGGCGTCTTCGCCGTCGATGCCTCCTCCGATGGCAGCTCTCCCCCTTCGTCTTCGCTCGTAAAGGTCAACTCTTTCTGAAACAATCACGAGGAGCTAATGTGATCGGGCACACGTCACAGGTGGGCTGTCCGCGCTCACCTGGCGTTATCAGCACGAGTAATGATTCCCTTGATCCTCTTCGAAGATTCCGTCCTCGGGAAGACTCAGACGAAGCTGCTGACTCTGCCGACGATTGACCGTCTAATGAATGATCGTTTCTCATGCCCTCCTCTCTTCCTCGGCTTCAACCAGAACTTGTAACTGATCTGAAAGTGCCGTGCATTTCCACGCTCGACTTTATGGGACCAATCAATCATTTGACGAGGTATTCCGATGCATTCCTCACCGGCAAATGCAGGCAATCCCTCCGATCTGGTCGCCTACTGTTCAGACAGCGTCGTTGACTACTTTGTATCAATGTGCGCTTTAGCAGAGCATTCGCCCAGAAATCCGTCCGCTCGTCAGGGAAAAAAATTTCGACCCCGTTACTCGATTGACAACGCTCCGGTAGCAGCGTTCGGGAACCTGATGGCGAGGATCCAGGGATACTTGGCCGCGGTGACTGGCCGGCTCTTCTGTCGGAGCGGGAATCACTGAGAACCACGGCGACTCCGTTCAACTCACTCAAGTCAGAGAAACGTTTCTACGGTAGCGTTCAGCGTGGGAACGCTGATTAAATGTCTGAACCGATGAGAACCCCGATAGATAGTGCGTGAGTAGATCCGTGCGTCATCTCGAACACAGTCATTACGCATTCACGCGCGTCTCTCTGCTCGTTAATGTGTAATCGCAGCGTATCTAATTTGTCGACGGCGATGTTGCCCTCCCTGCCGCTGCCCGAGTTTGTGCGTTTCCCTGTGTCTGAGTGTGAGAATTTGTAAGCGTGGCAGCATAAAAAACGCGAAGAATGACGTCGACAGCACACATTTCGGGCATGGATGGAGCCCGTCACAGTCTGGAAGAAAAATTCTAACCATATCGCCGAAACGAAGCTTTTGTGTCGCTTGTCTCTCCTCACTGTGTTTGTGTGAGCGACGAAAGCAGAGCGACACGAGACAAGAACTTCAGTCGGGCGAGGCAGTGTCGCTCCAGTGTCCATCTGCTTGCTCGACACCTGCAAGCATTTACGATCTGAGGTCGTTGCGCTTCCACACTTTGACGCGGACAAGGTGCCGGAATAATGGGACACAATAATTAGAGCTGCGGTCTCCTCGTGGTACCGCCGATCCCTTGATTTTCTCGGCGCAGGCCAAGCTTGTGCGCAATCTCTAAGGCTGAAATATCGTACGCTGGCTCACGAAAAACCGAAAAATTCGTTGCGCCCAACCGCCAAGACAAACGTTCGAGCGGAGATACGAATTTATGCAGATTTTATGCGTAACTCCGTCATCATTCGGTGTTTTGTGCTCCTGTGAGCAAGCTCCCAGTGTCGATCTCTCACTCCCTAACTCACTCACCCCTCCACTCACTCGCAGTGGTAGGTCTCTTGGAGTGCTCTGAAAGGGCTTAAGTTGATGGAAGAATGAATTTAGACCGCAACTCGCTAGACACCTCGCTCGTGCGAGCGTTGCGCACACACAAACACAATGTCTCGATCTAGGTTGGACACGACTCATTCTCAGAAGCGGCAGCGACGTACTGACCGCGCTGTCGGAGTTACGACCGTCTTGTCCGATGAACGGGCTCTCGGACAGAATTGCGAAAAAGTGATTTTTAATGGGCCCCCTAGCTGTATGCATTCAACAGTATCCCTGCGATCCTCCCTACCGAGATAGAAACCATAAGCCGGGACAAAACTCCCATTAGCAATGTCATGAGTCGGTTAGATCGACTCAAGGGGGTGATTAGGTATTTGAGCGGTCGTTTTCGTCATCTAATCGAATCTCGACAGGGGGAAACAACAATGAAATCTTGCGGGAGCAGCCATCGCATTGCTCTCTTTTCATTCATGCCGGGGTCTGATCCGTAAGTAGGGGAATAATGACGGCCCCTATATCGAGCGTAAAAGTTCAGATCCGGAGACTCATTGCTCCGCGAATAGACAAGCGATCGTTAGAGTTGAATTGATTCAATTCGTTCAGGTGAAGCGAAATTCTGGTTGAAGCAAAAATTTGCTCTAGATGAGTGCAAATGCAAACGTTCGTGACGCTCAAGAATCAACTCGGACCACCATCACAGATGCAGGTCGTTATAGAGCGTCATCGTTTTGTTCCTCGCGCTGTTACACGCCGATTTCTTCTGTGCTTGTTGTGCCTAATATGCATACTTCGGAAGTTTCTTGACGCTGCTGATTTCTCTTCCAACGACGCTCTTCCAACTCTTATCCGCCCCGATCTTTCTACCTCGCTCCGAGTCGTGTCGCTCGGTCAGTCAATCATAGTCTGCCCAGGGCGACGAGCACGTCTAGAAACCTGCGCATATCGCTTCGGATCTTTGAGAATTCCGTGCTCACTTCCCGCGAGTCAGAGTCGGAAGAATCAGAGCGAGTGTCCCGCGTCCCGCCACACGGCATTCACAGCCACCAATCCGCCTCTCTAGCTCGGTGAGCGCACTGAGGAATCTCTCGAATTCCACGTTCCCGATGTCGGCGTGAATATCCAACACTTGCGCCGAATGGGTCATTGTCGCCCAAGTTCAAAGCCATCGATGGAAACAAAATCTGTAATGCGTGGCTTTTGCATCGAATGAGGTTTTCCTCAAAGCTCTACAGACAGACGTTCGAGATGACGTTCCTCTCCTGCATCTGTCGGGTCGAATATCTCGAAGGAAATACGAGATACAAGTCACAAACCGGTGGGCGATCGGGAAGCCCAGGGAGCGCTAAGAGCGTGTTTCATACGATCAAATCGTAAAAGCGTCTGGTCGTAAACAAAACTGGAAGTGGCCACGATGCAGGTCGTCATGCAGGCACGCGGACAAGCTTGCTGCCGGAGCCGTGGAGGTCTCGTCGTCAGAACTTCATTAAATTACCAGCTCAGCGTCTGAATCGTGTTATGTCAGTGGCGGACCGGACGGATGAACGGATCGAGTGTCGAGCGATAATTCTTCCCTCATCCGCTGTGTTTTTCGCCTTTTTTCGTCGACTTGACTTTCCTCGATACCACATGCATCGAGACGTTACGGTGATCAATCTAACCGTCACACTCACATAACTAGATGGGTTCAAGAGCTCGCGTCGCACCTGTGCGCGGAGCTTGGGTCATCTGGTCATCATTGCGATGGAAACATCAAATCTGCCGGAATAGAAACGTCTGCTTTATTCGACGCTAATTATTTTCCTCCGGGCTTCTGAATCACTCGGAGCGGCAAGCACGGTCCAAATGACCAGCAGCTTCTTAATTGAATCTGCGGTACCGCGAGCTAATTTCCATGAGAGTGGACATCGTCACTCGTATGATAACTTCGTTCCACGTCGCTGTTTCCCTTAGGTTCATTTCCAGCACGAGTTTGTTTGTGTGTGAGTGCATGTGTATATGTTGATCAACTTTCAAACGTTCTTGGAGAATAGGAATCACAGAAGGAAAAGTAATAGCAACTAAGACATTGTTCCTCCTCTTTTCAGTTTGCCCCTCGGGCAGCCCGAGCTTCGAACTGACGGCTGGCTATGTCTACACATCGCCAACCGAAACGATTGAGCTGAAAGCCGGAGTTCTCCAGCTGAAACAATGTCTCCAGATGTGCCGTGAGAACGAAGATTGCAAATCCGTGAACTTCGAGACCGGACTTTGCGTTCTGTTCTCATCGTCGGCTTCTCAACGACCTCAATCCCTCTCCCCATCGCAGTTCCCTGTGTTCACGATCTACGCCGAGAAAGTCTGCATCCGAGGTGAGTTGATTTCCAGAATCAGACCGCAGGCTATCGCGTCCACGATCGAACCTTGACCATGACCATCAGAAGGATCACGGTCAAGAGCGATCTATGACGCGGGGAGCCCAAACCGCCAGCGTGGCGCCGACTCTTAGTTTCAATCCATCTCCTGCTTCCGACTGACTGAGTGAAATTCGTGATGGCAAAGCGGCAGCATTCACAGTCTGCCTGTCGCACAGCTCGACAGCTCTGTGGGCTCCGAGGTGCTCTCATCATGGGTCACTTCACCCTTTTCCTCCCGACGCGCCACAATCTGGAAGGCAAGCGCGGGATCGCCGAAAATACCGAAGTTTCGCTCACGGCAGCGGATACGATGTTTCCCCGACGGCGGCATAAGCCTCTGATTCGAATGAGTGCGAAATACGGAAAATGAAGCCAGAACAACGAGTTTCGCCGCCGCCGCGGCGGCGTCAGCAACGGTGTCGGGTGACGACGCATGCAACTGCTGTGGTCCCTCTTTTTTCGTTTGGATCCAATCAAGAACAAGATGGACGGCGACAGAACGAGGCGTATTATCACACATTATTATCTCGTTTTCGTGGTGGGTGTCTTAAACGATGCCGCGCCGTTCTATTCCTTCCGACTCGTTACGGAGTTCTGCAAGTCCACTCCACCACTCACCGAACATCCAACGAGCCGTCAGGATATCATCAGGGATCCGGCTTGATTCTTGTTCCACGCCCGTCTTCCATTCATTTCGCTTTGCTGGTCCCTCCGAACGTAGTTTTCGTTCCGAGCGCTTACGCGAATCAGGCGAGATTGTTCCATCGATCTGGCGATGCTCGGATAATCCTCATTCAGGCTGCGATCGATCAAGCGCTCTGGGAGAATGCGGTGCTTCATAAATCTCCATAGAGTCTTTGGATTCTGAAAACAGTCGATCGCAGTTTTCCGGTTGGCCGCACGGAGGATTTGGCTTGTCATCGTGTGCATTGCATTTCTCGATGGAATCGATCAGTCAAGCCATCGAATTGTGCGAAAGGGCAGGAGTGACCACCGGAGTCTTGTACCGAGTGCAAATGACTTGGGGTCGGCACGGGGACCAGCAGTGGCACAATCGAGCACTTCGTACCAAGATGCAGAAGGACAAACAGGACACGCGCTCGACACGCGAATACGAAGTAACTCACAAACAATGCTGGCGGAGATCATACGGGTAATTGATGGGGAACTCAAATTGTCATCAGAGCCGCTACCACGCTCTACAGCTTCCACTCTCAAAGACAGCAGCAGCAAATCATTTTTGAATTGTTCTCGACTCGGTGGGGTGCATGGCAAATGAATTAATAAGGGTAGCCGGCCGGCCCATACAAAATAAAGAATAAAACGTAAGAGAGGCCGCTGACAGACGAACAAACATACATACGGAAAACAGAAAATATAACAAGCCGAGAGAGATGCTCCATCTTTGAAGATCCGTAATCAAGCTGGACCAGGGTTCGGAGAAAATCTTGGAAGAATTTCCGCTGCCCGAAAGTCACGATCCCGAGATCGGCATTATTCTTCTCGAAAACAAACTGGTCGACGTGAATTTCTCTCCAAGAAGTGGATTGCTCTAATTCGAGTAATAATTCCAGTTCCTCGCGAAGAATCTGCCTGAGAATTTCGAATGTGTCCTCACTCTGACGCTAACATGGAACGCTTCTTCCACCGAATATTTTCTTCCGCCGCCACTTAGAATGTCTACGATCAGTAATTTTCCTCGCATTGTATATAAGTCACCGTAATTGTGGGGCCACCTCAGTCGGCCGCCTCGCGGCCGGCTTCAATCTATCGGACGCGTGATGCCGGGGAGTTCATATGAAGCGAGGAACACACCTCTGAGCATGAATCATTTTTGTCCTATACAAGGGACGAATCAGGAAATCGGTCCCCCTCTCCCGCAAACGTGAAGAATCCGCTCCGAGATGTCAGGTACGAGATCTCCCCGAGATGTGGAGATCGTTGGTGGCGGAAGATTTGAAAGCAACCCTCTGAATCCACATGGCATTGAATTGTGTTCTCGGATCCACTCGGGTCTTCGAAGGAAAAAAAATTGTACCTCAATTGTTCTTCAATCGAGACAAGACCCGATGAAATGACTGGGAGAGCGTCGAAAGGGACCTGAATGTTCAGGAATGTTTGTGAAGTTCGACGCGTTCAGTTGATTGGCTTGATACGTTTCCCGACTCCTTGTCCACTTGCTGGACGCTCAATCGCTCGACTGGTTGGTTGACCTCAGTCAGGGCCCGTCAAATGACGTTTTCATCGGACGCTCGGAATGCACGAGGGGTAGGTGATCGTGTGCGGAATCATTTTAAGTTTTGTTTTCTTAAACAAGTGGACTTGGCAACTGGCGACCAGTTGGTCAACGATTGGTCAGTCGTCGGTTTGTGCGTTCGTCCGTTCGTCCTCCCGTCAATCGGTACACGCGTCCGGCCTGGTCGAATCAACCCACAGAGTGAGGAAAAAACGGGAACCAACATCGACCACGGTCGGATTGAGCGCCAACCAGTCAGGTGGCCAACAATCCAGTCAGGAGACAGCATCTGTCGAAAGGGCGATCGGGGAATAGACGACATTGATGCCGACCTGGAACGCAATTTGGGCGTCACATCTTTTTCGTCTCCTTTCTGCCAATCACCCTGTTCTATTTAGCAGCCGACATCAGCTGCTACTGCTGCTTCTGTAAGCGCGATCGGTACAGCAGTTCGACTCGGTCAGTGTGAGTGAGCTCGAGCTGATTCGGCTGGGGTTGGGGACCGGGGGTGGTGGGCTAATTCTTCCTGAAGATATTTTGAAGCGAAATCCGTCCGAAAAGAATCAGCTCTCCCCGGACCAGTCGGAAATTTAGTGTGAGAACATTACGAACGAGATGCCCATCGGTGGTCAAGCAGACGTTATTGTCCAGCTCTTGTCGTCGTGGAGACGTCTCTCTCGCTTTAGGTTAATTGGATCCGGACCCACTCGTCGGCCGGGCTACATAGTCGGAGACAATGATGAAAATGCAACAAACAGCGCGATACAATCGTTCGTGTTCAACATTCATTGACGTTTCTGTTTGCTTATGGTCGGTTTTGAGAGCCTGTTATCTGTGGCGGTGCGGTCTGTTGCTTTGCGCCGCGCGTTCGTCCGTATTCATTCGGGACACGGCTCTAAGAGAGTGATACTCGTGTCTCGTCGCGTTCATCCGGAGTCGAATACGAGCTCATGTTCACTAAAGGTGCAGGAGTTCTACCGGCGACGGACTGGTCGACTATCTCGGCGACTAATGATACCGTTAATGATTCTCTGAGGTCGTTTGCTCGCCGTGTCCGTCAACTCATCCTGTATTGTGACCGGCCGCAGTTTCCCCGAAGATCGTCGTGACATTCGACTCGGGACACCCTCGCTTGCGGAGTCGACGTTACCGTCTTGGTCGTCGCCGCCGTTGTTGTCGACGTTGTGCAGAAGTCCGAGTAATTCCTGCTGAAAGCCAGCTTATGTAATTATGACGGATGCCGAGAGCTTGTTAAGCAGACAAAAACTAGCACCGCTCGTTGCGACCGTCACTCGGTGCCGCTGTTGACGATGTCGTCTTCGGCCAGTCCGGTGGAGCCGCTGACAGCCGCCTGCTCTTCAGAATTCCTCAGATCACGGGTGTTCTTAATTTGACAATAGGCCGTCTCAGGCGGTGGTCCGTTGTTCCTGCTTAAACGACAAGAGCGGAAAACTCTAAAACGAATCTAAGAACAATTAGGCGACTCCAATCCGTCCGATTCGCCATTTGCGCAATCCTGACAGCTACAACAACTACTGCAACGGTGGGAGCAGCGGCGGCGATGATTGCCACCGGAGGCAACATCTGGACAAGCGACAATCACAAACGACCCTAGAAGCCGTTGTCCCGTGAACTCGTCGACGTCGTCCTCTTCGCTGTCGTCGAGGCGACTTATAGGCTGACGACGCTCATGATCGTTTGATGGTGCGATGAGTGACTACGACCGAGCTTGATCATTTCTATTAAATGCCAGCTGTTGTCCCAACAATCGGAAGAAGTCGTCCAACAATGTCGTTCGGTGACTCGATTGGATCTTCGTGAGATCCGGCGCTCTCGGACAATTGGGAGTCCGGCATGGCATCGGGCGACCGCTGAGGAATAATCACCCGGTGCCGGGTGTGACTTCGGCGCTGACCGCATGTCTCGCCGAGACGTCTCAATCGAAGACTCTCCTGAGAGAAAGCGATCGATCGATCGCTTGTCCGATTGATTGCCCGCTCGCTCGCTCGATTGATTGCGGAATCCCTCAGTAATCGATTCAATCGAAAGCTGGAATCCCACACTGTGATGGAGCCGATTACTTACCGGGCAGGGTTTTTCGAGGGATGGCGCCCGCCTCCGGAGTACTCGGGCTCTTCGTTCTCTGCTCTGCGGCATCGCAAAGAATAGTAGCTATCGCATGAAGTCATTCTATTTGCTTTTCGACGAAGATGTAATTCGGAAGCGCTCGCGCGGATTCTCCGCTCGTGAAGAATTCCCAGATGTCCGAATCGTAGGCACAAATAGAAGCAGATATCGAATATCGGATTGATAGATCTCCACGAGTTTGTCGAACCCGTAAGATGGATTCCACCGCTCTCGATTGCTGAACGGAAAGTATTTAAATTGAGATCTATTTGCATCGATCATCTACCGTTGGCCGAGCCGGCGGCGGGCATCTCGAACTCCGTCTATCTACTCGGGTCTCCTCACACGAATCGGACATTAATCATTGGCTCTGCGGAATAGCCAACGTCTGTGTTTCTCTATTTCGCGTTTATTGTCAATCGCAATTGCTCGCGAAGAAGGAGCCTCTTATCGACGAATGGGATGCCCACAAGCCTTCCGCTGGTCGAGGACGACTCGGATGTGGGATCGTATCGAGATTCAAAGCTTCTTCGACACTTCTCATTTTAAGCACAAATGGATCCGTAATTACCCAGCTCCGTCGTTCGCTCGTTCTCTCGTCCGTCCGTCCGCTCGTCCGTAAGTCGGTCCGGCTTGTCCGCCGCGCCGTCGTCGTTATCTAATCGTCGTTCGGCTGCAAGCGTGAAGGCTAAAGGTTTCGACTCGGATTCCGCCGTTACGGGCTAACAGCTCGTTTACGAGTACGAGGAGTGCGATTCGGGGCTGGATTCCGATCCGACTTCCTTCGCGTAATCATTTATTTCTTTCCTCGGTTGGAACCAATTTGTGCAACGCTCCGTTGTTGGCGGTCGTTAACGACGCGAGCACGGTTCTCTGAACCGAGCTCAGCACGAGACACATCCCTGTATTTTATTGTTTATGTCTTCTCGAGCCGGATGAGTTTTCTGCGTCGTCCAATATTTTTTTCCGTGTTTGAGCGCATCTCTCTCCGATTCGAGAAATGCATCGACACCGAATAATGTAATTCGCACTGATATAGCGGGAGAGCCCGGTCCTCCATGAAACTGACTCGTCCGTCGAGTGAGGCGAAGTTCTGGGAGGACGTGGTCTCGCGTGGCTTTTTGTTCTTTCGGAAATTCGAAATTTCAAAATGCCCTCGGACTCAAACACAATAGATCAGACATACGAGCAACTTCAGCGAGAGCATAAATCAAGAGGGAATGGTTCGCGGTTCACTTCTGACTCTAAGGCTGATGCCACTACTTCTGTGTTTTTGATGATTTGAATAACGTGTTAAGATACTCCGAAGGTTGGAACCCGCATTATTCAGCGACTCCTCATTCACGCAATTCGTTTTGCAACGGCAGAGAGCCTGCGTGGAGACGGACGGAAATCGCTCTTGAACGGATTGAACCCGATCCCGTGACGCTCACAGGTCATGTTCTTCGACTTCAGTATAAACGACCGGTGGCAGCGGCGGCGGATCATTGTGTTCTTCGATGACGACTTCTTCAGCAACGATTTTCTGTTTATCTTTACGCGAGACAAAACGGATGTTGATTACATTGGACGTCGCACAATGCGTGATGGTCTCGCCGCCAATTACGATGATTGCAGTTCAACTGTTTGAACGCTTCGAACTGTCCAAGACGAAGCTTCTGGCGAGGGAGTTCGCACTTCAGTAGTGTCTGTTGTCCTCCTTCATCGCCATGGTTTTTCCCCGGTCCACTTTTTCACCACCGCGGGCTGGTGCCGCGCTGCCTCGGCGCTCGGAGGGAATTTCGGTGTGGACTTGAGCTTTCAGCAAGTCTCAAACCCTCGAAAAAAAAATCAAGCAACGCGATCATTAAGCTCTCTTAGGGAACACTGACAAGGGATGGATCCCCCAGACTTCGAGATGTTTGCTTAAGAATTCCTGACCGACTTTGGACCACTTAACAGCCGAGACCTTTCAACCTCTGGAAATCTTGCGCGTCTCCATAATCGGATCGTTCTCGCGTGAAGCTGACACAGAAGCTGTGTTCCGTTCCAGTGATTCAAGATAGCTGTCCAAGATGGATTGCACTCAATGGGGTGAACGACAGAAGCTTCGCGAGCGTCCGTCATTGAAATCCATGTATTACCTCCTGCAGCAAGTCTTGCTAAGAGGGAAAAACCGACGATTCCACTGCGACAGCGCAGATAAAGCAAAGCGGAGATATAATAATTATTATCGGGCGTGGACTCATCCGAGATTTCTTTGGACTTCGAAAGCGCTCGATTTAGAACCAAGTACGGCACCTGTCGAAAATCACGCCTCTGTCCAAGACCGAGATTGATCTTGGTTGACTTTTTCTCTTGATGGGGTCCTTCCGATTTTCTTCAGGTTCATCGCTTGACAGTCAAGCAGAAACTAACGACGGGTCTCGTGCAGAAAACCCGAAATCAGAGAAAACGGATTTGCTGATTTATTTCTGTCATCACGTTTGGTGAAGATTAGTAATTTCGACGGTGGCAATTTTATTTTATGATTACGTCCACGGAACTAACTGAGGCACCTGAGACGAGAGAAACAAAGAAAAAGCTCTCTGGCAGATCATGGAAGGATCTGCGCTTGACCGCCGTGAGCGCTGGAGCCAACTGCTCATGTTTATATCTCTCGCTCTATTTCTGCTTTGCCCGACTATTCGATACTCGATTTGTTCTTTATTTTATAATAATACGAAACGATTTCCCTGAGCGTTATGTCCGACAATTTACCCCGTCACCGATGCAGAGCGTTGAAAGTCCGTATTTTATCGTTGCGACGTTTCGCACTTATTCTCTCCGGCTTCCCCGGATGGTGGTCAATCTGCTGGATTTGAATGTCATTTCAAGAGCGAGGGATGGCGATATGGGTTCAAGATGTCAACGTTTGAGCAGAATTCTCGCTCCCCCGCGTAATGTTTGCGTATCCAAATCGCGCCGCACCGTCGTCGCCTCCCCGCTCGCTCTACACTGAGAGCTCGGCACTTCACTGTGGAGGAGCATCTTGGAGAAGCGATTGAGGTGTTGACGTATTGAACTAACGGGTGTTGGTTATATGTAGTTGAGAAGCCGTCGCATGGAACCCTACCCCGTGAAAACGGTCGTTGTCGCCGTCGCTCAGCTGGTGTCGGTCGCTTGTGACTCCGGGGTCCCTGTGAACTCTTCTTCAGAGAGGGAAGACAAAAACGAAAGAGGAAAAGAAAAACTGCTGATTTAAGTTGCCGTAAAATCTTTCGTCTCCCGTTCCTTTTAATGTTCGACACGTTCACACACGCGGGAGCTAGAGGAACTTCGCGGAAAACAGAAGAAAACACGGATGGGAATTCTTCTCCTTTCTCCGCGGGGAATTATTTTTTTCCGCGGCAACCATGGTGTTCGCTCGGTTTGTCATTGTTATCGTTAATGCAGTCGATGAAAAACAATGTCGTTGCTACGCGAGCTCCCTTAGGCCGCGACGGAGCTGCGGCCCGAGTCCAAGACTTCAGCTGAGACCAGAAAATAACGATTAGAGAAAATGAGATTCTTCACTTCCTCCTTCTCTCTTAACATCTTCATCCCATCGGATCTGACTCTCATTGAGCCGATCCTCCGGGCTTCCTGGAGCTCCGCGAACCGGGGTGAGAATCCGGGCGGCTAACGAGAGGTTATCCGACCCGATCCCAGGTGATCGTGACCAGAATGAAGATGTAAAAGTTTCATATGGATGAGATTTGCATACGACAGCCGTTATAGTTTCGTTTGTTGTGTTGTTGTATGATTTTGGATGATCACGTTTCTGATCATTAGTCCCCGCTCATAGTGAAAGCAGGACAGAGGCCGGCGGCCTAGACTGAGGCGGGTGATTGCTAACCGTGCCGTTCGGTGACGTCCGCTGGAAATTGTCGTCTCAGGACAGACCCACAGTCAGACTGGAATATATAGAGTCCGGAAAGAACGCGACTCGGAAGTCGGTTCGCTCCCTCGATCAGAGTTCCAGAACTGAAATGACAAAATATAGAGGGGTTCCAACGAGCACTCGATGCGTTCGAAAGAACCAGGGACGGAATCCGAGGATCATAACGAGAGAACAACGTCTCAATTATCATCACGATGCTATATAAATAATCAATTATTCTAATCAGACGGATCGACTGAAAACAGAAAGAAAGGCAGAGAGAAAGAAAGTCGAAAGAGTGAGAGGCTCTAGAACAGCGACGATGGATAGGCCACGTCAAAAAAATATGGTGAGAAGGAAAAAGAGCATCATCGGCGCCTTACGAAGAAAATAGTTCGAGCGTAGTTCGTTGATCGTTCGTCCAACGTTATCGATGGTTCCGATAGATCAACGGCTTCACGTCGTTGCCTCAGCGAAGAGCGTGGTATCATTGCTTCCTATCGATGTCTCGTAAAGTTGTCGGAACCGCGTGTTCTGGAGCAACGAACGCGACCACCACCGTATTGATTGCATTAGAGACTTCCATGGATGCAGAGAACTGTTACTGGATACATTCATTAAAGAGATCGAAATGAGCCGCGAGATTATTTCTCGCGGATGAATGGGCTCCGAAGTGTTTCAATCGAATTCGCAACATTAAGGACAACAAAACATTCGGTCTCTCTGCATCCATGACGGAATGCAATCGGATAGGATCACAATTCGGAGCGAGTCCAAGAACACCGTGAGCCAGCAGCGACAGATTGCCAGGACGGTCGAACGTGGATCTGATTGAGCGGATGATGAGCATGAATTGATCGATCGCTTAACCATCCAGAATAATGAGAATATCGAGCCATCCAGTAGACAAGTCAGTGTTCGTACAGAGGATGGCGGCAAAAACGACTCAAGGGACCCGCTGTGGTTGCAACGAAGTATCTTTTTGACAACGAGGAACAATCCGGAAAACTGAATGCGCACGCAAACCTACCGCCGTCGTTACGCCGAGATCATTATCTAGAACATCGATCGTATCATCTTCTTATTCACGCGAATACCGAGTCCGAGCTCGTCGAGCCTCAGCGTGCTCGCATTCTAAGAAGAATCCCTGTCAATTACAGACACTCTATCCGTATGGAGAACTTCTGGATGCTCTGACCTTCTGGACAGTGGCAGCATTTGGATATTCTCGAGTTTCGTTGTGGTTCGACTTTTTTTACGCTCGGTGTAGTTTGCGTTGTGGTTCGTTTGGGCCATTGACTCAAAATAAGAGGGGCTTTCGTCTTCTGCTTTCTGCTTTTTTTTGGATTCTCTTCCATCGTCTCAGGCATGGCCAGACGGGAACGTCAGGCGTTTCCGTTCGGGGCCCCACATTGAGTGCAGACAAACCTCAAGTTAAGCATCTAGTCAGCTACCGATCACAATGACTCCCACGAAGCCGCTCTTACTGAACGCCACACTCACCGAGCAATCAAGCTAACGCATTTGAACAATGAACTTGATTCCTCGAAGCTACGCCGGACATTAATGCGGAACAGCTCCGAAGACGGCTGGAGCTTATTCTCTGAAGATGAACTTTGAAATGAAATGAAATGAAACTGCGGGCCACCCTCGGTGGCAACAATTCCGGCTCGCTCGATGTGGAGGTGGAAATATTATTATCGGAGGCAACTTTGGCTTGGATGGAGATTCGGAAGGGTTCAGTTATAACTGATGGGCGATGTCCCGGTCGATTGGTCATCGTCGTCGTCCTCATTAGAATCACAGGATCATCGTCGTCCGTCGTAAGAAAGTCGGGCGACCCGCTGATTCGGTGGTCCATCAATAAGTTTATCCCCTGATGCTCTCTGCCGGACACAAGAGAAGAACACGTCCAATCTATTCCCGATTCGGGCAGTCACATCGCTTGATTGCCGACCGGTATCATTCGGTGAGTCGTGTAGCAATGTTCATGACTCGTTTCCAATAATTCCTCAAGTTACGTCGCCTGCCGAGTCCGCCTCTCCGACCAGAGATATCATCCTGGTCCCTTTCGGCACGGAGGTAGATTTCTTGGCCTCTCCGTATGATGAGGTTCCGGTGGTGTTCTTTTCGTAAGCTGTCTGGCAACCCCAGAAAGCGCTTCGATTTATCTGGAGCCAGAATCGCTCTGAAACACAAAAAAAAATACATGTCGAGAAAACCTGCTCTTAATACATCCAAGTGTCATTAAATGCCACAAAGAAATTTCTTTCGCCTAATTATGGGCATCGGCGGGAATCAGAGCCGCTACAGCAACTCGGTTTGAGGATTGCAACCCCGTACTCTTTCGAGCATCTGATGCTATCGTGACGATAGTGACGTCGAAAACGAGATTCGGATCCAGGTGTCGAGAGCGAGTCTCGGGTTCTGAACGTTTTGCCGAGCGCTCATCAAACTCCGATTCCCTGGGCTAGACGGTGGGATGGAATAGCGAGCCGAAGAACGAGCGAACAAAGAAACGGAAAAGCATCGTTTTTCCAAAAAAAACCTGTGCTTTCCCTCAGGAAGCTGAAAGGAGAAATTCCCCGAATAGAGTCCCCGGGGGAAATTCTTTAAATGGCTACCATGTCGCTTAGCGAAAGTTTCGCGGCACCTGATGTCGTTTCCGTCGAGGAACGCTCCGTCGGTTGATTTCCATGTTGCATGTCAGAGAGGACTGGTAGTTCGTGGCTCTACTCTTCGACTGAGTGAATGATTAGGAAAAGACCTTCATAACACGACGACAACAACTTCTACTACTATGTATGTATCAGCGATCACATCGCGCACGTCGGTGTCGGTACAGCGTCGGGTACCCGAAACCCGAAGGAGATGGAGCCGAGGAAAAACGTCTAGCATGCCGTAGATTGCGGCGAAACATGACAACGGAGGTGTAGCTCACATCATTCTGACAGATGTCGTCAAGAAGTCGAGTTAGCTGCCGGTGAGCCGAAAGACCACTCGATCGAGGTGCCTGACTGTTGGGCAGGGGAAGCGTTCCCCGCCGCCGGGTAGATATTCCCGATGAATGAAGATAGACGCTCCGGACGCTCGAACATGTATCTCTATAATCCGCTTATGATTCCACATCTCGCTCGCTTGACAGATGATCCGTGAACATCGGCAACACACTTATTTGCTTTCAAAAAGAAGAGATTCGCAGCTCGTCGATTTGAGTCGTCGTTGGCCATCGCAATTCTTCACTCTACTAGAACGAGAATCTCCGGACGAATTATTGTCGACGGGAGTCCTCGCGTTCTCCGTGGCAATGGGTTCTTGGCTCAGGAGTTGCTCTCTCTGCATAATTGGGATCGACCCCAAAAGTAGGGACTAAAATAAATCCAAGTGAGCTCACAAAGGATGGCAGACTTTCGTCGCCAGACCATTGAAATTTCGATGAGAAACGTGGATGCGAATGCGAGGAGGGGGGACGAGACCAGAAAACAATGACTTGGAACCGAGCCGATTTCTCGTAACATTTTTTCCTGTTTTTCACTTGCGTTTGGTGCCTCGCCTATTTTTGTTCCGATTGACTTGTCAGCAGTTCGGGTTGCTCGTAGTTTTATGCTCAATATCAGGAATCGCTCGGCGCTCATTCGCAGCAATGCTGAAGGTGGCTCTGTTACGGGGAATAGAAATTCTTAACTCAGCCAGATTCAAAGTCAACGGGACCGTCGGCGCACCGCTATGCGCTTCGCCGTTTGGTCATCCATGGTCTGGAATTATTTCCACAATAGCTGAATGGAACATGGATGGAATTTCAGCAAACTCATCTCGTTCACCGGTCTCGCATCTCCGCTCGCTTGAAAATTCAGAACAATGGCCCTAGAATTCCATTCTCCTCCCGAGTCTCCAATTCCTGATTTTTCGAAAAAAAGTAATGATAATAATTCCTCTTTTCTTCAATTCCCCCACCCTGTGAACTGGAAGAGCATGACTGCACTGAAATTCCGTTGATCATCTCAGCAGAGACTAGAACAGAGAAAGAGAGCGAGGTGGTCAAACAAACGAAGAAGAAGCTCCGACGCAATCGCGGGGGCTCTTTTTCTCAAAGGCCAGACCTGAAGAAGTGTTATTGATTCTGGAATAATTGCTGCATTCCATCAAAGTAGACCGATTATAGAAAAATTATTTTGATCGAGTGCTACACAGCCATATGCTTCACCACCACGTCGAAATGTAGCGCATCTCAATCATCGGGCTGGAATCAGATACTCTGCCGGTCGCCGGCTCTTTGTTCGCGCTGCATTCCGTCAGCTGCGCGCTCTGTACGTGCTCGCGACTCCGTCAGCGACCCTTCGCGTTCCTCAGCGCCCTCCGATGGCAGGATTCGTAGACCGAGAAAATTTCCAATTTGAGTCTCGGCGTTTAGTGTGACCGCCGGCTGGCGGGAGGCCCCAGAACCTCGCACGCGGAAGAAGCTCCGGACACCGAGTCCGTCTCGGAACGACCAGGCGCATTCTCGGATCCTAGCTCGCGCCTAATACATTGTGCCTACCGTGGACCGCGGCGAGCGTTCTAATTTCCATTGTTCCCATACTTTTCACACGTCACGTAGATCGTTCTCCTCACCTCTCTCCATATTTCACCCCTTCACTCCTTTCCCGGTTTCGGTGTCGTACGTCGCCTGTCGGTACGAGAATGTATTTTTTATTCATGGAAAATCCTTTGATAACATCTCGTCGATACCTCTCCATTCTCCACTCTTCGTCGCCATTCGGTTGAATGAATGCTGCTCCTCGGAAAAACTCGGGAGTGGTCGTTTACCAAACGACATCAATGAATTTATTTATGTTGATATGATTCGCCTCCAGAAATGCCGAAACTGGAAAAGTGTATCAATGGAGATATATCGGTCGACTTTGTTCTTTCCCGGAGCGGACGGTCGACCGGAGCAGGTCAGGATGCGGGCGAAACCAAATAGTCTCCGATTATCAGTGCGAGCAGTAACGCTTCGCTTTTGAATATTCGAGCTCTTCGATTCCTCCATTCCCTTTCGACACAGAGATTGCCGTGAGAGGCAGCAGCGATTGGGCCGCCTTCGAAGATACACGCTATTATTCAGAGCCGTTCGGTCGGGTCGCGAGAGCATTCCGAGCGAGCGTCTGAAAGCAGAAGACGAAAAGCAACACCCGGAATGCTCCGGCAGAGATGGTCAAATGATATGATTTTCTCTTTATCATATTTTTCGTCGACATTTACCCATTTACGCGATTCTCTCTGAGACGATAATTGATAAAAACACATCTGCGACTTGGAGAAAAGGGGCAGACAACGCTTATAAAACGCTTTTACGATACGTCCAGAAATCCCTCGCTGTTGGGTCGCGAGCCTCTCTCGAGCGTTGGAAATCATGTCTGTTACGACCGGAGTCGTAACAGACATGAGAAACTTCCTCAAAAAACTTTTATGGAGTCAAAACTGAAGGGTGTCTTTGTAATCGTTGCATCGCTGGAGAAATCAAAGTCTGGGCACATCAGGAACCACCCGGAAACGTTCGCACAGCTGTTGGTAGCGCCAGAACCTTCCGAGGAAAAAAAGAGGGCGGAATCCGAAGAATCACCATCGAATCATTCGCTCGAACTCCCTCTTACTGTCGTACAAATACTAAATCTGCGGAAAAAAGGTGGAAGCCGACTGGAAAATCGATGGAAATTTTCAAGAGACGCCTCCGAGAAGTGAACTACCATGAATGATTCTGTGGGTCGCAATGACGAGTTTGACATTCGTCTAGTTTCCGATGGAACACGGTTGCTGTTCCAGATGACAGAAACTCAGAGTCACGTTGTCTGGGCGCCGCATGGGATAAGAGGTTTACTCAAGCGGCAAAAGATTTTTGTCTGAGCTTCAAACGGAGCAACGAGCGCCCGACCGACCGAACGGACGAACCTACGTCGAGGGTTTAATGCTCTTAGAGTGCTTTGGGTCGAAACTAGAAGAGAAAAAACATCGTCTCTAAGCGTCAAGTCGGCCGGGACGCGACGCGTTACGACAGTGTGTCAATGCCACATCCCAGTTGTTGGGCAAGCTTCCCGATCTCGGAATGTTCGGGCCGCTAGGAGAATATTCTCTGTGTCGATCAATGTTCACCGCGAGGCATTTTCCTCGGCACTTCGAACCTCGGTCCGACCCTCGCTAAGCCTCCAGACACAATCACATTTTTGTGCACAAGGGTCGATGCAAGATCCTTGCCGCGTTGTTATGACCAGTGATTTGATAAAGAACCATGACACGTCGATTAGCTGGAATCTTGCTTTCGGCGAACGCGGTTGATGCACCCCATAATTAAAAATAAAAGCGCGGACGGATGAATTCATTATATTAAGTAGGAAAATTCCGAAGCGTTATTGTCAGTCGCCTTCTTTTTTTCTTTGGCGATGCTCACTACTCCATCTCGTGCTTCATTCTCACCTGCGATAGGTCTGATACTTTTTTCACGTGCATTTTCCGAATATTTTCCCCCGTCCTGAGTCGATTCGCGTATTCTACTCATTTGTCATGGACTTCGGAAAGTGGTACAAAATCGTGCATCGCCACCACCTGATTGGAAAGCATCCTGCGTGCGTGCGTGTCATTGATCGCGACCGACATTGGCAAGGTCAGCACCGATAGCGATCGATATGCACATCACGCGTTGTATACAAGCAAAAAGCCGACACCCTCTCCTGCATTCCACGAGGCATTTATCTTTCGGAAAATCGCTTCCCCCGACAGATTCTCCCTCTTCCCCTTCATTTCTTCTGCTCGCTCGGCCCTCGCCGGAATCGTCCTCAGTGTGACACTTTTGGACCCATCCTCAGTAGACCGGAGCTTGCATCTTGAGGGGAGTTTTGAGGTGATTCTTTCGTTCTCGTCATGACTCGGGTGCCATGTGTCCGGCGTAGCGATGAACAATAATTTGAGGGAATATTCCGTGATCTGGCTTCATCGGTCCATCGCTATTGTTCGCACAAGATAAGCTGCAAGGGAGCATAGCGAGTCAACGACGGCAGCGGTCGAGCAAGAAAGCAGAAAAGCACCGTCTCCTCTTGCGATCGTAGGGGTGTACCCCTATCGAACAGAACGGCAACCGTTCGGTCGTGACTATCTTCCAAACAGGATATTATTACATAGGATTGGTGCTGTCGGTATTTCTGATATTAGCGCTAGGGTATCGGAATGGAAATTCTGAGGCTTGCTCTCGGTCGATCGCGGCGCCGTCGCCGCCGCCGCAATGACACGCGTACCGTTTCCCGACCCTCTCTGATTGCATTAGCCGCCGTGAGACATCACGAATTCGAACCCGTTAACTCTCAGTCGGCCTCTACCATGCCATGCCGATTCTAATTACGTGGGACTCGTTTTGATGTAATCAATCAGATGCCGGGGAATTATGTTCATCTCAAGATTTTTCCATCGCAATCGGATCGCGACCGATCACGTATTTGGTCGCTTTCGTCGCCCACCAATAACTGTACCTCCAAGAAAAGGGTTCAACTGACCCTGTGTTTTCTTTTTCCGTTCTGGATCAGACCGCAATTTGTCCAGCCGATGACCGATCTAAGTTAATGTAGATGCAAGACAGATAAGATTTCTGATGTTGGAGAAATGGACAGCTGCTGCATATCGAAAATCTGACTTCAGGCTGATCAGTTCCAAAATCGGAAGAATAATTAGAGCAGGCGGTATAAAGTTTATTATGAGCGACGAGAACTGTGTTCGTCTGAACAGTTTCTGATTCGGCGGCACGATCGATCTGGTTTCTCTCTTCGCGGGATCAGTCAGCTTTGAAGGCATGAGCGAACTCACGGATCTGATTCGAACAGCTATTTTCTCAATTCCTCTATCTATTTTTTGGTATCCATAACTCCTCCTATCTGTAGCATAGCATTTCGTTCCGTTGCCGCTGCTCCTCAAGTCATCATGGAAATCATTATCGTTCAGTCCCGAAATCTTTTCGAATCCGATGGGCCGCATTGAACTAAACTAATTAGATAAATGCCGCAATAATTCGTAAGTGCCGCTTTGATCGTCCGCTTCGAGATAAGGACACGAACGATAGCTGACCAGGGTGATAATTTACGATGGCTGACGTTTATTTCTGACCACGAAATCGACATTAGATGCTTAATCGTTTTAAATTTTCTGCCCGTGCGTCGTCGTCCACAAGAGATGATGCGCAGCTCTCGTGAGGTTTCGAGAAGCGAAAGAATCTAGAGGAACACAACGTTAGATTGCGGGCCATGGAGCTGAGTTAGAGCGAGAGGTCCCCGGAATTAGAAAATCAAATGGAGAGAGCGAGAAGTTGAACAAACGAGGTAGCTCCGTGTCTCCAGTGCCGGGCCGGAGTAACTTTTGAAAAATGATGCATGCAGTATAATTTCCAAGAAGCGTATTTGCCAGCCCTGGAAAGAAACCCTATCCTTTCACCGCACGCGACTGCAACCGCGGAAGGCGAGGACCAGAGAACATGGTCAAATTATGGTGGCGTGTCATGGAAACAGAAAAAAATCGCTAAAACGCTGAGACGATCACTGTGCTTTGTGCCGCGGTTGTACAGATCCGTCGGGTTGGGTGGCTGCTCGCGATTCAGTTCTTTCCGTCTGATTCCATTTTTCATTCGTCTTGCGATTCCGATGGCTCCGTGTTGGTTTTCCACGGACGATCCGGGGCCGTTTGCCTTGCTCCGGGAAAGCGCTAATAATATCAACAACACTTGACCGCTGAAGGGTATTCACTGAAGCCGGCCGGCCGGGCAGCAGACATATTCCGAGCCCCATGTGTCTTCCAGAAGCACTTGCTTTCGTTCCGTCGGTCGTCGGAAATCGGTCAGTGCTGCCACCCGACAGATGATCTGTCGCGGTCGCAGCACCAATCACTGTGGTTCGACACTGATCACGCCGAAGTCTTTATTACGGTATCAATTGTTGGGTCGCAATCCTTGTTGGGCTGTTTTCGGCTCCGGAAAAGTTTTTCAATCACAAAAAGAAGATGGCAACGTTGATCATGCGTTGACCGCTGACCGATTTCCTGCGAGCAAGGAGACCAGCGAGCGTAGCGACGTAGAGCGAGCGAATTCCGAAGGATCGACCGGCCAAGCGATCGCTCGCCGGCTGGCAACTTTAATCGATCGAAAGGTATTCATGGAGGCGTTCTGGAAGTGGCCGTTCCGTGGCTTTCCAGAGATTTGTAGCTTCTTTCACTTACGGTCGCGTTTTTCTTCTCTCTCGTTCCGTCTCCCGTTCGGATTGTTGTATGCGCTTGTTGTTTTCATCAGTGTGTTCGTGGTCGACGGCTTTGTCGCCATCAGCATTCGAGTCAATCATCCGCTGGAAAAGCGGTCCGACTTTCGGTAGGCAACGCGATCGTTGTCAGTCGCTCGCCATCGCTGTTCCCCATCTTCCCGCGAACGCCCGAAAGAGAGGATGCGGCAGAAGAATATCGCTGCTACAATTGTTACCGTAAGAGGGCGGAATCCACGTCTTCTTCGGCTAACGGTCAAGCCGGTCTGTTGACGCCGCCAGACCATCGATTAGTGAGAGCCCCCGGGGTGGTTCGGAATGTTTTGAACGACACCTCGGCGCTCCCGCAGCGACGACAACGACGGAAGCTGGATTCGTTGAAGATGGGCGAAGAGAATAAGACGGATGGAACGGAATCAGACGAAGTTTCCATTTGTGCTTCTGGGGTCCAACTCTCAGCAAAAGCTCTGGCTCAGCCGGGCGACACGGGACTCCAGAAATACGCAAGAGATACTTAGCACGTAGGTGTGGGTCCGCGAGACTCACCCCGAGCATGGCAGCTGTCGACGGCGGAAGGGCTTCTGAATGGAAAAAGACGTGTGTCCGCATCTTGGACTTGAGGAGATATGGAACAGGTCCCACGATCGGGTTCTAATAATTCGCTCCGGATAATATTCCGGGAGAATTCATTCTCGAGTCCTTGGAGTCGATCGTTGGCAGGCCGCTCAATCCGCACGGATCGATCAATGGTCTAGGTCATTATCTCGAGATCGATCTTCGAGTTCTGATTGATGGATGAGTGAGTGCTCGGATCGATTCATCAGTAGCTCGAGTGATGGACCGGCGACGCGAGATATTGATTGCACTGAAAGACGACCGTCTGAGTGGGCAAGCCGAGAGTGCGGACTCGTAATTCAAGTGGGCGAAATTACGAGCGTCGAATGACTGAGCGCGAGCGTTGGAAGAAAGAAAAAATCGTTAGCTAATGTTTTCTATTACGTAGAACGAAACATAATTATTACGAGTAGCGTCTCGGGACCGACGGATCAAGCGTTCGTTTGAGAAGCGAACTTTGAGAACTCGTCCGTCATTCTCGAAGCATGGGAGTCCGCAGACAACACCGCCACTACACCACCAAATCGACAGCAGAAGGAACATCAAAGACATCAACGGAGAAGCCTTGATTGAAGATGATGAAGGAACAAGCGCGAGCGCCAGGAACGAGTTCACAAAATTCTCAGTCGGACCTGCCCTCGGACCACTGATCCAGTCAAGCAAGCGTCTGACGACCGGTCGGGCCGACGAAGGGACCGGTGGATGGATGGATGATGAATGGACGGATACATGGATAGCTACTGAGGGGAGGACCGCCGGACAAATTAGGAGCGATCTGAGAAGCTCATCTTTCATTGTCTGATACTTTGCCGCAGATAAAAGTTGACACAGTTTTCTTCCCCTCAAATGCACAGCGGCGGGAACAGCTGACCGTCGAACCGGCCGTCGGTCCGACCGACCGAGCAACCGAGGGATCTACGGTCAGACGCGATCTGAATGAGAGTTGTGTTGTTTTTTTCTTTTTTCTCTCCCTCCCATGCGGCCAAATAACGAGCCGACGGCTTGGCGGCCACGGTCGGCCGGTAGTCCACCCGACTGGTATTCTGTTGGTCTATGCCGGGCAGTCGGTGCTTTAGTTCCTCCGTTTGTCCATTCGTTGAATTCCCAATGAGCAACATTCGAAGACAGAGCAACGAGCACATTTTTCCGTCGACTCATTTGACTCCCTTTTGTTGAACCTGATTCTCTAGCCGGCCACTTAATGTCTTGCTGCTTGCCTGCCTGCCTGCCTGCACGCCCACCTGCTCGCCGGTAGGCCACCCCGCAGCGGCATGTATCATCGTCCGTCCCAATTAGGGAATGACTTTATTCACGGAACGAGATGCGTCTTTGATTCGCCATCCTCGCTCTTCGCTCGGTGCTTTCGTTGCTGCTGTTCGCCTGCTTCGGCGGATTCCGCCTGGAAAACTTGTTTTCATGCTGAAAGCTTCCCTGAAGGATAAGTTACTCAGTCAGCCCGTCAACGAGCCGATCAGTCGACTTAACGAAGACGAGAACACCGGCGAAGACTGGAACACGCCGCTGGACGCGGTGGGCAAGACGGACCGACCGATGTGGAGAAACGGAAAAAAAATCGAAAAAGAAAAAAGTGAAGACGACAACGACAACGAAGATCGGGCAACGATGACGACAACGACGAAGAAGTAGATAAAGACCTGTCCGAGAAAAAGAAACGTTGCATGAACGATTGATTCTTACCCGATCGGACGCAAGGATGGATGGACGCGAGAGCGAACGGATGAGCGGCGCGATAGACCGATGGACGAGCGAGCAGACGAACGGACGAAAGAAGCAACGTAGCTGCGACCCATGACTGGACGTTACACGGAATTTGCGGAATACGCTCGGCCTGATGCTCCTGGAATATTTCTGATCACATCTTCTCAACGCGATCGTGAGCCGGCTGTCCGACGAACGGCGTTCCGGCTTTCGAAAAGCATCGGCATTGACACTTTTCTCGAACGAGACATTCGGTGGAAACGGGATGGGGAATACGGGCCTCGATACTCCATGTCTCGATGACTGCATTCGTATTCCCTCGTTTCCCGGACCATATTTCCTAGCGGGACGATCCCGAGCGATAGTCACTGCGATCGTGACCGATTCTGTGTCGAAGTGTTCATCTGACGCCCACGCGAGGTGTTTCTAGATTCGTTGCCTGGAATCGCCTGTGAAGAGCTTCTTTCAAAAAAAAGATCTTCCTCCCGAGCTGCATGCTCGGAATGAAATCACTGAGCGAATCAGCGGCCGGATGTGAATTATGGAATGTGATGATGTAAGGCACAGAATTACAATTACCTCTGGCCGGGCGAGCACCGCCAGACGAGCAGGCAACAGCTAATCATTGCCGTTTCTGGATCTAGAGCCCGGGTCCGGGCCACTGAGGACGATCAGCGCGCCGAGTCATGCTTCAATCAAATCACACCGCTATTGTGAATGATTCACTGTTATTAAAAGCGGTCCGAACACGAAACGCTGAGCATGAGCACTGAGCCCGGCTCACTGCATGGAAACCATGCGCGTAAGTGCACGCGATCCCGACGGCGGGAGCAACTCGACGACCGAAGTGAAGAAATTATGCGTGAGTGTATGCTGTGTGAATGTTGTCGAGTTCGCGAACCTCACATTTGACATTTGACGCCGCGCTCCGCGGATCCCGGGGTTGTGCTCTAGATATGAGGATTGCGCACCAGACAGTTTTCCCCTCATGGGTTGGAATATTCATTCAGTTGCGATACGGAGTCCTCCCTCGCCAGAGCTCAACGTACGCTCGCTAAAGATGAGCAGCGTTCGAGCGCACAGCAACTCCAAAGGAAGATTATTTCGACGTTGTCCTCGTTCTGATCTTCCAGATATACAGAAGCTGACATGGTTTCCAGCGTGACGCCACAAAGCCGTACCCTATGAATTCGGCTATTCTTCCCCGCGTTATTTTTATTCCAATTTTTTTTTCGTTTTTTTTCTCTCGTTCAATATACACAATTATGACCACGCCTTGCGGCTCGCTTAAAAAGTCGTTCTTCATTCCGTGTTAGACTCTGTTTGGCGAGAAACTCCATACGATATCAATTTTAAAATACGGTCTCCTTTCATCTCCCCGACCGGTTTGATAACGATTCCAACAGAGTGCACGGAAGTGACACCGCGTCGCGTCGGTGGTCCGTCGATTCGAACGGGCGACCTGCAGTGTTGATTGGCCTCTTCTCATGCCGACTTTTTTTCTCTTCCAGGATCCGGTTGCATCAGAGAATGGCACTACGAGCGTGTAAAGGGACATTATCTCATGGCAGAAATCAAGAAGATTCAGACCGCCGCAGATCGTCAGCAGTGTATCGATCTGTGTTTCGAAGAAACCGATTTCCTCTGCCGTTCCGTCAACTATGAAGCGGCCACCGGGCAGTGCAGCCTTTCGGACATGGACCGACACACCGTGTTGGACAAGAAACTCTTCCAAGCCGACTCAAACGGAACCATCGATTACCTCGAGAGCAACTGTGTCGTCGGTAAGTAGACAGAGAGGTACAGAATGACCCGATCGAAATTTTTCGTGTCAATGGGGAAGATAATTATTACAATCGTGTTCGTCGATTATTATGGAACCCATAAATTTGTCCTTCTCTCTCTCTTATGCATCTGTGTTTCCTCTGCTGTTTCCAGACGATGCAAGGCTCTGCGAGTTCAAAACAATCAAGAACAAAATTCTGAAGACTGTCGACGCCGTTTACCAGGACGTCAAGACCGAAGAAGAATGCAAGAAGATCTGCCTCTCGGCCAACTTCCGCTGCCACACCTACGATATGGGAGATCCCGCCAACCCTGTGTGCAGAGTTTCCCACTACGCCAGAGCTTCGCTTACCCACATCCAAGATCCTTACCTGAAGATCGCCGACGCCCTTACCTACGAGTTGGCATCTTGCTTCAACGGTATGTTCGACTTCCCGCAGTCTACTCGTCTTTTTCGATTCTACTGTTGAAGTAGAGTGTTCGGAAATCTCTCCGCGCGGCTAGCTTTCGAAGAGCTCTCGGATTCGACCATGTCGGCCAAGAGAATACCTCGGAATTCGGGTGTCGGAACGTCACGTACCGACTCGATCGGGGACCTCATTGTCGGCGGCGGTGGTGGTGGTGTCCCCAGCAGACGGAGGCTCGTTCCGAATATTTGTAGTGTGTGGCCCCTTTGTTGAGGTGACTGCATTTCATTCTGGAAATTCTCTTTGTACTATTCCTCTTTTTCTCCTCTCTGAATTCATCAATCGATGCCAACATCGACTCCCAATCAGATGCGTCGACCAGCGCCCGTCTCGGCAGGAACCGAACGAGTTGGGCCAGCCTGCCTTCTTGTACCGTTAACATGGTCGTCGACGCTGGTGCACGGAGCTTGCGCGTAGGAGAAGACGAAGGTGGTGGCGTTGGATCGCTATCGGTCTCAATGCTCGTCCAAGGCGTTTGCCGAACTTCGGAGTGGTCTCTGATAGAATATAGGAACCTTTTATCGCCCTCTCGATTTATGCATCAAAGGGAAAATTGCCGCGATTCGTTCGCGCGAGCGATCTCTCCGCATACGAAAACCCGCTTCTCATCAGTATCTCGTCGTTCGCGAAAGTCTCGAGGATGTGACAAAAACCGGTGGAGTTATCAGCGCTGACCACAATTAAGAAAAAAAGAGGAGTACTTGACGGTCAGAGAAGATTTAGGTCGGTGGATAGAGGCTGCTTGCGAACAACGGCATTCGGGGCGACTGACACTTGTTGTCAGTCGGCGAATTCGTGATTGCTTGGGAACTGTTGAGATTATTTAGTCGCTCACTTAATTCTCAGCTCGAGGTGGCTGGATTCGAAACAATTCGGAAGGAACGCATACGAGGGTGGCTGCATCGGCGTCTTGTCTTCTGTGTCGAACAAAAGCCGCCGCCGCACCTTGACACTTCCACGACGCGACACGCGACAATTAAAATCGTTCGACAATTGTTTGTTCTTGAAAGTCACATCCATGACGTTTCGGATGATGAGAACTTCTGAAACAGAAGTCACTGTCTTCGCTGTGGGGAGTCCAGGCCGCTGCTCCGATCTCGGTTCTTGCACGTTTGACGAACGGCTGACAGCGAATATCACCTCTGTCGTCATAAAAGAAGCATAAACGAAGTCCTTTGACGTCGACCACCACCACGGCGATGAAGACGACGACTACTACGACTTAGAACCGAGAGAGACCACAATTATCTTCCATTGGTAGACATTATTCTAATTGACGCTTCTATTGCAGTCACCATCGAATGCCTTTCCCGGGAGATGGTCGCCAGGGTGAAATCAACGAAAATGTTCAACGGAAAACTCTATTCGAAGTCGAAACCCAATTCCTGCGTAACCGATGTCAGCAACTCGATGGAGTTCGAAATCAAGATGAATTACCACGAACTGGAATGCGACGTCAGACAGGAGGTGAGTCGGCGGATTCTCGGCGACGCCGCGCCGGATCCGGCAACACTCGATGTCTAGCTGCGCAAGACTGTCGTTCTTGACGTTTAGCTCTCTAGCTCCCCGTCCGAGTCCTCCCATTGTTACCGATCGGTAGAAAGCGTGGTCGACGGATGAAGTCTGCGAATCGAATTCACTGTGTTTCGCCTGTCTTAAACTGGATCTTCAGAAGACAGTGTACAAGTACACGCACGGACCGAATTGGGATGCGATGAATGAAATGTCGGTGCTCTCATCACTCCAACTGAAATTATCGACCGGAGAATAAACAGGCGATGAGCTGTTCTAGATTTTTTTGCGAGCGCTCCCGACAGGTCTTCGTCGATCAGATTGACGTCTTTGACGCTGTGGTCGGCACCGACAGAAGCCGACAACACGTGCCATGTGACCTTTGAACAGAGACGCCTGCATTCACACCGCTCTTCCCGTCATTAATCTGTGACATTATTCGCAGCATCCGATCAAGCGTTCGGCTATCAATCAATGCGTTCGTTCATCGATCAGGCGAAAGATCGATTCACGGGTTCGCCCCTTCATTTGTTCAAGCGTCGATTGGCCCGCTGCGGTCGCGTTATCAGTCCATTATTTTTTATTTCCAAAACGCATCACTCCGACCTAATTATGCAACGATTTATCGGTCCATTTATCCACTCGATTATTCCTCCCTGCCGTGCGAGCGTGCCGGATGTCTTCTCTGCTCGCAGAGAATTTCGCTCCGGAATTCTTTCCAGATTTTCCGGAAAATCTGTCGTTACGCTCCACTTGATTTATATGCGTCGTTCCGGGCACTTGTGTTCCACAGTGCATCAGCTACTCTGAAGGATTCTTGTATAATACTTGTTGCTGCAGTCGTTGTTGTTGACTCCTACGGTTGTTTCCCTCCCTGTTCGCTACTGCAATCGTTTCGTCTAAATCCCTCTTCTTTATTTTTTATTTTGCTTCTATCTGGCCGCTCTCGATCGACCGATCTAAATCATTGTCCGTTTACCCGGCTCTTCACGACGGTGCGACGTTTCATTCTGGAAGACGAGGATGCAAGCTCATCGGGAACTCTGCGAATTTTTCTGCGAGCTTTCGCCGCACGACGTTTTTCGGGGCCTTCCGAAAACATTCGCTCACGGCTCGTATGCGAATTCAAATGCTCTATATTATTTTCTTTTTCTTTGTTTCGTCGCACAACGATGCAAATCTCCTCCGAACCTTTACACGCAGCTCAGGAACTCGAATTCGTCGCAGACATGTCTTGTTGATAGGAAAGATTCGCGAGAACGGACGCGACAGTAATCAGGAACGAGAGGATTTAGAGAACAATCGCGGGGCAAGTCATGAGGGCAATGCCACCTGAGCCGAATGGAGACTTAGCGTTGTCGACTGGCGGCGATGATTGCATGCAAGTTTTTTATAATTGTAGATAGCGAACACACACGACAAAAAATCGTCGCCATTTAGCGCCAGGCGTATCATCATTCACGTTTTTCCACTCCTCCCCCTAGACAGCGGCGCTGGTCGCTCGCTCGCTCAGGCGCTACCGCCGTGGATTCCAAGCATTCTGGAGCGTTTACTCGTCTTCGCTGGTTCGGACGCGAGCTTTAATAATTCCTTTTCCTCTCTTCCAGGATGGGCATTTCTTCTCTGAAATTGTCATTCAGCATCACGACATGATCGTGACAAATCAGGATCTCGGACTTTCGGTCAATTGTCACTACGACCTCTCGAACCGCAGCGTGTCTAACGGAGTTTCCCTCGAAGTCGATGGGTGAGTGGTTCTCTAGCGCTAACCGTATTCCCGGGGCTTCGGAGCTCGGACCCTGAAGAAATGCAGTCGACGACTCACGTCAGAAGAGCTTTCACGTATTCGGCTTCCGCGAAAAACGTTCAGCCGATCGAGAGCGATTTCGTGGGCGGTCGACTCGAAGAGTTCTTTGAGCTCTGGCCTAAAAGCGAAATTTGTTTTCCAGACGTGACATCCAACACTCAGAAAGCCAACTCGCCACTGTCGGATCGCCGAATGTCACGATGCATATTACCGACCGCAAGGGAGCCGACGTTATTGCCGCTCAAGTCGGAGACCCGTTGGCGCTCCGATTCCAGATTGCTGATATCGATTCCCCATACGAGATCTTCGTCCGGGAACTGGTAGCCATGGACGGTGTCGACAACTCGGAAATCCTCCTCATCGATTCCAACGGTTGCCCCACTGACCGAACGATCATGGGACCACTTTTCAAAGTTAACAACAGCGGTCAAGTTCTTCACGCTCCTTTCGACGCCTTCAAATT
Organism: Galendromus occidentalis; assembly: GCF_000255335.2. Lineage (NCBI taxonomy): Eukaryota > Metazoa > Arthropoda > Arachnida > Mesostigmata > Phytoseiidae > Galendromus > Galendromus occidentalis. Next base: position 646,475 of record NW_003805462.1, read on the forward strand.
CCCCACTTCGGAAATCGTCCAGTTCAAAGCCTTGGTCACGCCTTGCATTCCCTACTGCGAGCCTGTGAGTAACCTTAATTCTGTTTCTGTTGTTGTGGCCGACCAGAATGTTTTGAGAATTCTTCCAGAAAAGCATGCGAGCAAGCGAGCCACTTTGTTTGATGGAAGAGCCTTCCCACGAAGAAAAACCTGGATCGAGGAATCGTGAATGAGAAGAGAATAAGAAGCTCTTGCTTCATCTTTCCAGGCGAAATGTGAAGACACCGTCAATGTTCCGTTCGAGGGTCGTGCCGAAAGTGACTCTTACGGACGTCGTCGACGCAGGAGATCGATCCGCCAGCCTCGCAACATCACCGGCCAGGAAGACGAGCTCGTCGTCGTGCAACAGATCCATATCTCCGATAAGTTCACATTCAACCCCGACGAGGACAAGGATGTCACGCTTGCCACGAGCTCCGCGAATCTCGCGCCAATTGCAGGCTGTGCCAATCTGATCAGTATCGCCGTCGTATGCGGCTCGTTCCTCATAGCCCAAGTGACACTTCTGTTCGTGTGCGCGTTCGTTGTCAACAACCGACGGAGCAGGAAAGACGAGCTTATTGAACGCGCTCCGTCCGTGTCCTCGACAGCTTCTCGGCTCTACAGCCGACAGCCCTTCAACATCTCGTGGAGCTAAGCAAACCTAATTCCAATCTAGAGTTCTGCAATTCTCATGAGCACTCAGAATCAATGTACTTCGAGCTCCGCGCGGCCTCGTCCGCTCTCTTTCAAAGGCAGCCACATTCACCCGGTCGGCCCGATGTCGCGGATCATCTTCTCTTGACTTCGATTTATTCGATTCGCGGACATCGACCGAACCGGATCTAGGAACTGAGTTCCCTACGTACCTCTACCCGAATCCTCTAACCCGCGTCTTCCCGACCTTCAGTTGAGGGTGAAATCTCATGCGAACGAAGGTGCAGCCGCTTTACTTCTCTATATGATCTCTACCTGCCATCGCCTGCCTGTTGGCATACTTTCTGGTGGTTCAGCCTACGACCGACTCTTATTGCCATATCTGGTTCGCGGTGCCTAATAATTTAGCGTAACTTATTTATTCTCAGTGTGTTGTAATTGTGTCGGCCCCCATCCCATCAGCGTCCAACATTTCGCTATTTATTTGTACATTTCCCATACGAGGCGACGACCATTTAATTTATTCCTTTCACTCAAACGACCACAACAAGAGCAGCCGCATTCGAGCTGCACGCTGGCGCATGCACGATATGGGAACGCACTGGGCACGGCAACGGGACCGAGAGCATCAGATCGACATCAGAGCGATGAGCGAGTTCTTTCGACCTTGACCATCTTGACCACTACAAAAGAAACGTGCCAAGTGCGACATGCAAAACAAAAAAAATGGACACTTATTTATCTAGAGAAACGAATTACTAATGCGATGATTGGGAGAAACGACGGATGATCTATTCAAAAATAAACGAATCTGCATCAAATCCAGCTGAATCTGAGTATTCCTTCAGGGGCTTCAGGGTTCTCCTGGAAGGCACTCCCCAATGAACTTTCGGGTCGGGAGACCCTCACGCAGGAGCCGTAGTTCACTGCCCGCAGAGAAGGGGAGGTCAGAAATCAGCTACTCGAAGACGTGTCGAATCCGAGGAGAGCATGCCTTTGACCATATTTTCAGAGGCTGTCCTAGCAGCCGAACTCACGGTCCGGGTATAGCCGATCAGATATTGCGAAAGACGAAAATCAGGGGCGGATGCACTCGGCTGAATCAAGGTGCTGGACCTGAAGCACTCTTCGCGAAACCCCGCGAGGTACTCAAGGAAGGCCAGGAGCTAGCCGATGCCCACCGCGGCCGACGGGAATGCATCGAAGGTCTTACTGTGAATCGCTTCTAGCCATGCCCTTCGGGGAGACGGGAAAGCACGACGAAAGCGGAGTAAATCAGAGGGGAAGCTGAAATTCCTTGCCCTTAAGTCTACCACCAGGGCGCTTTTGAGTCTCAAACGAAATATTTCCCTTTTTTCCCGCAGCACGGACTGCGAGCGACGGGTGCGAGAGGGCCAGCGTGTCCCATACCGTCGTATCCCAGACCAATGATCTACCTGCGGTCCACGACGACAAGGGCGGAGCTACGCGAGAGGCCCGTTGGCTCCAAATCGTCCGGGACTTTCGCAGCTCGCAAGACAATGGAGATGACGGCGTTCAGAGCCCTGTGACGCAGGTGTCGGCCGCTATCACGCGGACAACTCAGACCGTGCTCACCCAGTGCGGAGACCCCACCCGTACATGTAGCGCAGGCGTGTGGAGAGCATGAGGGGAGTCTCACTCAGTCGGAGACCGGCAGCGATGGAGTGACTTGTCGGTTGTTGTCCTGCATCGTGCCGATCGGAGGAAATAGGGTGGCATGAAGCCATTTCCCACTTGTTGGGTGAGAAGTTTGAGGTTTTTCGAAAAAAAAGTTTGGTGGGTCTGCTGGGCATGGCTCATTGAAGAGAGGATCCTTCATTCGTGGATGTATCGATTTATTAAGTGTAGCGTGCTACATCAACGGAATACTCTCCAACTCACTATTATTTTACACATACTGCAATCACGATTATTCACGCACGACAATGCCCAGTATACACACTGCAAGAAGCCACGGAACCTTCGCTTCATATTCGCCCTATCAGTATCGTTTCTTCAATCGATCGGTCTCGATCGAATCATTCCATGATACGATCCGCGTTGAGTGATTGTCGGATCGAGAACGAAACCATAGTATCGACGGAGAACTGTCTCCGAATATTTTCGTGAGACCAAGTGCACAAAGATGACCTAGAGCATGCTGTTGATGGTGCAGCTTTTGTCGATGTTCCCCCATTAAGATTCGGCGAGACGAGACCGAGACACCGTTCTCTGTCATTCGCATCAACCAATCGTATTGCTGTTACTGTCCGTGTTGTCGCCCTTGTCGTCTTGCACGCTCGATTTGTCCTCCCGGCCGCTGCTCCCGGTTTGGCCAGCGTTCCTAAGAGCCTGAACTCTCCATTCCAAGGCGTTGTAGAGCTGCTCCGCTTCTCGAGTCGAACACTGAATGAGATAAACGGCGCTGGTGCCGTCGGGAGCATGTCCCGTCATCCTCAAGGATCTGTCGTTGGCGTATTCGACCGACATTCCCGCCCAGACTTTTGTGTTCAAGACTACCCGCAGGATACCTTGGGTGCGCATTACAACTCGGCTCTGTAGAGACCCGTCTTCAGGGTTTTGTTTGTCGTTCAGTCGGAGTACGCCACGACCCCGCTCGAGATATTGATTTCCCTCGAAGATGTACAGTTTGCAGTTGATCTGGACGACGTTTCGTTCGTCTTCCTCACCTATAAATCGCCAATGTCAAAAAATCAGATTCTGCATTCGGGTCGATCCCAATGCCCCGGAAAACGAATCCGAGATGCTGAGCACAAGAACCGGGTGCACATCGACGTATATCGGGACCGACCTGTCACGACTTCGACTTCCTCGAGCTTGCTCTTCTTGGCATCGCTCTCCATTCTCAGCTGATACTCTTCGGCGGTTTCATTGAGACTGCGTTTCTCTCCTTTGGCTGGACTCTCGGTTTTATTGTCAGGTTCCGCATTCACGGAAGCGGCTTCTGCGAAATCCGAGGGCGTTTTCGACTCGACGTCGGCAGTTTCTGCGTTCTGAAAACCGGGGGGAGGGATGAGTCACTGCAACGCAGAAAGATTCAGTCGAAGCTTTGAAAAAGCACAAGAGAAGGAATAATTCCAAAAAATACCGACCGTTACTCTGTCTCGGAGATTCTGTCCGAATACGAAACTGCTCTCGGGAACCTGGAATGAGTTCAATCGCTTGAATTTCGCTCCGGAGAGAGGTACTTAGCTGACAAGTTCCGAGGGGAGAAACGGGCATACTCACATTGGTAACACGCTCCTCTAAATTCTGGCCGAAAACTGTTTGAACAACTCGTTTGAACTGATCCGGGACGACTCCGGCGGTCGAATGATTTCCGCTGTCAGATTTGGCTGCCTCGGAGCCATCGATTTTCTCGTTATCGGAAGTTTTGTCAAGGAGTTTCGTTTCTTCCTTCTCGATGAGAGTCTCGGCTTCGACCGGTACTTTCGGCTCTTCCTGACTCTCTGTATTTACAGCACCAGGTCCAGTTTCGGGAGCTCTGTTGGCCTCCACTTGTTTTCCAGGTTCGATTTCCTTCTCCGACTCTCCATCCAACGGATTTTCCGCGTCGGGCCCTTTTCTGACATCCGATTCTATGCTTTTCTCGGGCGCGTCTTCTTTCTCAGAGACACCTGCTTCATCGACCTCATCTTTCTTCTCGGCGGGGTCGCCTGACAAACGGTCGCTCTCCTTAGTTTCCGCTTTGCCTGTGGATAACAGTGCCGTGAGAAATTTCTCTCTCCCAAGCGTAGGCTCTCGGCCCCGAGTATCACGGCAGCGGAGAGTTCGATCCCGATGCACTCACCGTTGTTGAGCGTGGTAGGAGTGTTGTATATTTTGAGATTCGACGCTTGCGCCGAAAGCGCAGACGGCTTCAAGACGAACCCTGAAGACCTCGGAGCTTCCTGACCAAGAACCAATGTCGGAGGTGCTACCAGGGGTCGAGGTTCTGGGGAAGAGACAAATTGCGTCGTCGTGATTATTAATGCCGGCGAGAGAACGACTTCATCTAGACTCGAGAAAGCAATCAAGACATCATGCTCGGGACATTCTCCGTAGCAGCTGGGAAAAAAATCGAACACAGAAATTCCGACGATGACGTTCTCGCCGTCGGGATCAGCGTTTGCCGATCCGCCTGATGAACCCACGCCGCCACCCGAGCTCTGAGACCCGCTACTGCAGTTCAAGTCGAGATCTCGCAATGCCGCATCGGCACGATTCCTCTCGAAGCTCTCCACACCTCAGATATGATCGCATGCCCTGCACCGCAGCCGTTCCGCAACACCACCCCCGCGGGGAGAAGCCGGTCATGGCTGCCATGAGGGCTTGAACCATAGGAGCCCTGGGCGGGAGACCTCTCGCGCTCCAAAATTTCAACCCGGGCCCGGATCGTAAATTTTCCGCACTCTCAATCGATTTTGGGGAATCGGCGTCGTCATGCTGTTTCGAAAATGCTGTCTGTGTCTAGTGGCTATAACATACCTCTGGCCTGGTCTTCAGAGCCTCTGGTCGGAGTGTTTGAAGTTTTGATTGCGAACGGATTCCGTCCGATAGTTCCTGGAATTCAAAGATTCGGAGAGTTCTGCTGAAGAGACCTCAGGGAAAGCGCTAGTCCATGTGTCGCCAGAAATATCCGTGGCTTCTAGAACGGGCTCAAAAACCGGCTCGCCCGTTTTCGGCCGTTAGAGATCGGATTCGCTTGGAGTTTGTGCCAAAACATATCCATTGATGTCCCCAACCGCGACAGCTATTAGGTGGGCCATAAATTCTTCGGAGAGCTCTGGTAAAAGTGACAGATATTGACCAAAACATTCCTTACCATTGTCCGCCATGTTCGAAGGTGTTCTGTTGCTGTTTCCGAATGCTGAAGCTCCGCCCAGGCAGAGCCAATGATGACTGTGATCCGGTGGGCTCGTTTCTGCGGATGGGCTTCGCGTTCTCGGATGTCCTATTACGATGAATTTAAATTATGAGAGATACACTGGAACCAAGCGAAGTCTTCCCCTGTCATGTTCGAATTTCGAGGAGCCCAACGTGGATGATAGGGAGTTATTCTGCGGGGAAGCCCGTTTGGGGGATCATATACCGAACGGCGTCAGGTCTCAGGTCTGGATTTAACGTGGTCGAGTCACGCTCAGATCTTAGCGACTGGAACTCGCCCTGTTTTTCAGGCAGCTGCGATTGACTCAGTGTCTGAAGAACCTCTTATATTCCTTGAGAGTGTCCGATTGTTAGAAAACTTAGGATCTCCCCGGCCTCGGCTGCAGGGGCATTGACACGTCCTCAGTCGACATGGATAAATATGAGGCGAGAAGAGCTGAGCTCGACAAGAAGAAACAGAAATTGGAACAACTCCGTCAAGAACGAGCGAAAGCAAAGAAAGAAAAAGAGCAGAGGGCCCTGGCTGCTGTCGCTGCCGAGGTAGGTGTCTCTATCGGCTTCTTCGACGAAGCCCCCGTGCTTTTCGACTGTGCCGCAAACCCCACGGAGAGGAGGGAAGGAACGGTTCAGTTACTCGATGAAACGCCCGTTTGACAGCCGAGTCCCCGGCAGATGAAATCTGCGGTGCCGAAGCGTGCGGAACTCTCTCCGTGTGATTCTCTCAGGGGTCGTCAGCAGTCCCGCCACTTACCGGTGTCGGATTTGACGTCCTCCCGGGCGAGTTGATTTTTCAAAGTCTCCCATTCCAGGCATCGGGCGGAAATGCTTCTGTCGATGACATCCTTAACTCGCTGGGAGCATCGGGCATATCTCTAGCTTCTGCGTCGTCAGGTGAGCCTATAAAATACCCGACACACAGATTCCATGGCCGATCTCGATAAGGTGTCAGAAAATTATTCATTCCGAACGCGATTTCCCAGATGGACCTCTCGGCGTGGCCTCGGGCTCCCATGGAGGGGTGGATACGCCGGATGTTCACTCTCTGGCGTCTTCGGTACAAGCTACGCCCACCAGGAAGGCCAAGTATGAGCACCTGTCATCTGAGTATTGATATATCGGGAATGCGACTCCACACGCTGCTCCCAAAGCCCTGGGGAGAAAGTCTCGAGCCTCAATCTAAAGATCTTTTTTTTGTCAGGAAATCTCTGGCCCTCCAGGTGGTCACTGTAAATCAAAGCAATATCGCGCCAAAAGAATGTGTCATGTACTCGAAGACGACACAGACCATGGGTGGCGGCGACCGGGAGGACAGATTTGGTTTGTAGCCCTCGATAGAGAAACTAGTTAACGTAGGTTTTGAACATTCCCCGTCACGTTAAAAATGCTCAATGAATTTTGCAGGCAATTACGGAGGGAAAAGCCGGAAACGTAAGAATCATACATACATCTATCCAGTCGATCCTGGTCAATGGCCCGTTTGCATTAGGTATCTTTAGTAGAGAAGTTCTCACTCTAAGTTTCTTGAATCGATTTCACGCAGCGAGTCAACCCATCGACTACTACAGTGAGTAGCGTGTTGATGAGGAAATTCTTAATTTCACTAACTCTTAGAATACCAAAAGATTCCCGGGGATACCATTCCTTTAATTTGTAACTTACACGCTGCTTTTACCCTCCTCCGTCTATCTCGATCCGCCGTTCCAACATATCCACACGCGCAGTGCTGACGCATTGGGACGAAGGTGAGTGTCGAGCGAAATCTTTAGAATTCTAGTAGCTAGGTACTTCTTCGGTTTGGTGGCGGGCTCAGGTAGTTCCGGTATGAAAGTGTTCGTGGAGCATGGCTCCCTATCCGGTGGAAAGGTGAATTCAACACTAACGCTACGAGACTTGAGGTGGAGGTCAAACGAAATGTGTCTCTATCCCTCTGTCTTCTTCCGCTTTGCTGCTTCGTAGCTCGTCGTCCTTTATCCACAGAGTTTGGCGTATGAAACTAACCGATCGAAACGTGAAAAATATTTGAATCTCTCTGCTGACACTAACGCATGTTACGGAGTGTCTCTCTCCAACTTACGAGTGGTGCCTACCTGTGGAATAGGACGTTAGGTACCAGTAGGCACGCTGAGCACGCTTCTGGGCGCGAATCCTCTGTAGTCAGATTCGTTGTCCAACGAAATCAAACTTCTCCCCCAATTTCACCGTTGCTCCTCTCATGGAGGAACTAACATTCGCGAGGCTGAGTCTCTGTCGGGAAGGATATTCGCTCCGTGAACTAGGATCGGGGTTCGCCATCATTCTGATCGAAGACCAGTAGACAGACGGACGGACGGACCAGAGCGTATACGATCTCCGCAGTCCGCCCAGACGGCAGCCATCAGTTTGCGAGCACTCTCACGCTTGCCACGCGATTTCTCGCGCCATAACCGCTGCAATAAGAGCTGGCGCTGGAGCTCTCCGAATGCTCGCGAGCTTCCGTCATGAACGGGGCCATCAACGGCTTCTGCTTCAGGCGAAGGCGGCTGCGACGGGAGCGCTAGTGGAACGTGACAACTTGCGGTACGATTCTGCGATTGACAGATAATTGTCTCTATCTTTATTCGTCTGTCTGTCTGTCTAGGTCTCGATCAGTCGTTCAGTCACTGGTTCGGTCAGTCCGTCTGTCCCCTCTCTCTGTCTCTCTGTCGCTAACTTTCACACACACCGTAGTAAGACCTGTTGTATATTCTCTTTAAGACGATGGACACTTTGTTTTTTCTTCGAATATAGAATGGGACGACGAATTCCAAGGTACGTGGACGAGCATCGGTGCCCGCGGCCCGACGACTCGATGGCATTTTTTCGGTCATCGACGCGGCTGGCCGTTTCTGCAACCCTCCGCTACCCAAGCTGCAACTACTCGGATAATGACTCCTACCAAGCATCCTACATAAGTTCATCCAGTCACCACCCAATACCCCGAACGATTCGAACGGCGACTTCGAAACTTTAGTTGGCTGCTGTCTTCACGAACCTTCGTTCATTCAGGCGAACACCTGGTTTTATTCGAACTGTTGTTTTCACCGATCCTTTGACGGCTTAATTCGTCAGTAGTTTATTTTTACATGATCATCAGAGTTAGCGCCCGAGTTAGCGCCATCCTCCGAACCAGGCATTTGATGACTACAATTGATTGTTTAGTTGTGAACCTTGCTTCGTCAGTGAACCCGCCGATCAGCACGGAGCTCGATGAGTTTGCATCTGCACGTTCTTGAACTCTCGCGGTTTTCTGCCTGCTGACTTCCTCGAAATTCATTCTAAGGCCCGTTCAGTTTGTCTGTTCGATTGATTGTGTCAGAATGTGTGGATATCTGTTTTTCTTCCCGCTCCCACCGTAGGTCATTGCCTTTGATGTCGCTATCACTTTCATCCCTTGTCACCATGAATACTCCTTTCGCTCAACCCGTTTATCATCTCCGATCGCCACTATCATTGAATCGAAAAGATTCTCTCTCATGCTCAGCGACCCTCAGAGGGATCGGCCCCTTCCCAGAAATACGCTCAATCATTCGGAGCACGGTATCGAGATTTCTTAGTTTCTCTCACGATTTACCCCTATTCACTATCATCGTCATTGTCGTTCTCTTCCATTCGAAGCAGTCGAGCGATGAAAATCAAGACCTTCCCCTCGGGGGTTCTGCATACGATTCGAAATACGTTTCTTTTTGAAACTCGAGCTCCCTCTATCCATCGATCAGAAGAATCATGCGATCCCTTGCGATGATATTCTCCCCCCGATCGGACGGAATTCTATCGAGAATCAGCAACTAAATTTGTTGTTTTCTTTCTGTCTCTTTTGAAACCTCTTGAATGGCCTGTCTTCGCGGAACAGAAGATGGTAAGACGAATTGTTCTTGGCGTCCGATGTTGTTTAATTTTTCCTCGTGCGCTCTGGCGGGCACTCCAGCCGATCTTATCACAGTCTTTATCGGGATATATATTTTTTTGAGAATTCGAGCGTGATCTAGGAGGTTCGGGTCGTTCTATTGGTTCGAATTATTATTCTATGAATATTCGGGATCTTATCTGCTAGATGCAGCACAAAAAAGCTTTGCTTGGCATAACGCTGAACGCCTCATTAGCACTACCTTACGGAGAGGAAGACGAGGACGAGGGGCCTCCACCGTCCTTAGAAGCCATGCATCAAAAGGCGCAACAGATGGCTGCCCAGCACAATGCCGGACAAGGAGCTCCCACTCGAGGGATCGAAGAGCTCGATGAGTTGATTCGTAAGAAAGAAGAAGAAATAAAAAAAGGTTTGTGTTCGGCGCTTCAGTCGGAATAACTATAGGTACTTCTACTCAACGAGGGGTTCGATTACAATGATCCCTGCATGCTCCTTCCAGCTATTCGACTGCTCAATGACGAGGAGAGACAACAGATATATCTGAGCCCGGACTTCAGAACCTTCATGGATCGCTCGTGTCGAATCATGGAGAGGGCTCTCACCGAAGACGTCGATATCTTCACGGATTACACTGGTGCCGGCGAAGAAACAGAAGCGTGAGTCGACTGAGCGATATCGAGACGCACCGATGCCCCTCCTGGGTTCGAGCGTTTTTCTTCATTTCTGTATCGACGGTCCTAACGTCTGATTTCCGCCGCAGCGAGGACAAATCGCGGATGAAACTCTCGAAATGCCGCGTTTTCTACGATGATCAGTGGTGTCGCAATAAATTGGTCACCAGTTTCGACTGGAGTAGCCAGTTCCCGGAACTCTTCGCCGCTTCTTACACTCCGATAGACGACCGCCAGGATTCCGAGGGTTTGGTCATGGTGTGGAACATGAAATTCAAGAAAGACACTCCGGAGTACACCTTCCGTAGTCAATCCGGCGTCATGTCTACTTGCTTCGCCAAATTCCATCCCAACCTCGTGATCGGGGGTCTGTATTCCGGGCAAATAGTTGTTTGGGACAATCGCTCTCACAAGAAGACGCCCGTGCAGAGGTCTCCTTTAAGCGCGCAAAGCCACACGCATCCCGTGTATTCTATACAGGTAGGTTGATAGGGAGTGCGCTCTGACGGCTATAAGGATTTTTCCCCCCTCGAAAAATACCACGAGGGGCCTAGAGTCCAGAGACGTTTCGGAACGCGGATTCGGTCGATTAAAAAAAACGGGAAGAAGGAATTTACTCATGTTCGAAAATGTTTCTATTCTCCCCGCCGCAGGTGGTCGGTACCCAGAACGCTCACAATTTGGTGACGATCTCGACAGACGGGAAATTCTGTTCGTGGTCCCTGGATATGCTTTCGCAACCCCAGGACATGATGGACCTCAATCAAGCGAAGCAGACGAAACCCGCCGCTGTAACTTGCATGTCGTTCCCGAACGGAGAATACAATCACTTTGTGATCGGCTCCGAAGGGGGCACGGTGTACTCAGCCTGCCGTCACGGTACGAAGGCCGGGATCAACGAAGCCTTCGATGGCCACCAAGGCCCCGTGACCGGCATCGAGCACAACGGCACCATAGGCCCTATTGACTTTTCTCATTTGTTCCTAACATCATCTTTCGACTGGACCGTAAAACTCTGGAGTCTGAAAGAATCGAAGCCAATTTATTCGTTCGAAAACAACTCCGACTACATCTACGACGTCGGATGGTCTCCCTACAACCCAGCTGTCTTCGCCACAGTGGATGGGACAGGTCGTTTGGACCTGTGGAATCTCAATATCGATTCGGAGCAGCCCACCGTTTCTGAGATCATCGAAGCTCCGTCGCCGAAAGACGAGCCTCCCGCGCTCAACAGACTCGTCTGGTCCCAGACTGGTCATCAGATCGTTGTGGGAGACGACGGAGGACGGTGTCACGTTTACGAGGTCGGAGATGTGAGTACACTTCTGTCTGCTAACGGTTTCCTTTCCGGATATTTCGCTGTTGGAGAGCCTCCGCGATGGTGGTCTCTGTGGATTGATGACTGGCGGGCATACAAGTGCGCATTCGGTCAAGGTCACCGGCTGGTTAAATTTAGTCGAGCGCTCGATCACTCTCCGGCCGGCGGCGTTTCCGTGAATCGGGGAGAACTGTCGCAGCCCCGGAATGCCATCGAGATTTTTTCTTTCCCGTCAAGTAAGACGACCGGCACAACACTGCCGATCGGTAGATTATCACCTACGAATTTCATTTCATTTTTCCCGTTGCAGCAACTTGCCATGCCCAAGCCGGATGAATGGAACAAGCTGGTTAGAACAATACAGGATTTGAAGAATAACCAGGCGGACGAAGAGATCAACGTCAAGAGTCTATCATGAGGACCAAGTTGGAATCTTAAAGGATTTGGGAATCAATATCACGTCTGTTTCCAAGCATTCCCCGAGTCTCTGGAAATGAGCCAACATCTGAAGAGAGGGATACTTGTTTACACATATATATATTTATTTATAAATCACGTGAAATTTGCTCGTTGAGATCGAATGTCTTTTGTCGCCATATCGTACAATAGCCGAGCGATACTGTAGGATATGTCGAGTCAGGATAAGGATGCAGGTCACACATAGGAGTGATCTCAGGCGGGCCTTTGGTTGGCTACGATTTTCCGACGTATTTGTGAGCTGCCCTAGACAATCAGGATGCTCAGAACAGTGCGATCTCATACGAAGTCAATCACGAATCCTTCCGTGAAATTGTATCCGGGTCGTCTCGCTGGTGGAATCGAACAACAAGTCTCTGTCGTGCTCTTTCTCCGAAGTATGACAGCGATACATATGATAGAATCGGTCGTATTCTCATACCGACGTGATTGATTTGAGACGTAGAAATCGCTCCGACCAAGTTTTGATGTCCGACAATCCGCGACCGAACGAGGGATGCCGGAGTGGGATTCGACGCTCTGTTGTTCCGTCTGACAATAGAACAAGCGCCGGCTGGCCCTCCGGTACCGGTTCGCTATTGCCGGTGCTGCCACGGCATAGCTCGATGCGAGCAGCCAGTTGTCGATCTGGGATTCGGTTGCATGGATGTGAATGGTTGGGCTCGATCATGTTCAAGATCACAAATGATGAGTCTTTGATCCTGATCGATGAATTGAAGTGTGTTGACAATAATTGATCCAATGCCAACGGGTAATATTGCGAACGGCAAGGTTTGCATGTTGGCGCTTTTGCGCCGAGACTGCATGAATCGATGCTTCGATGCTCTCATAGCTCGAATGGTTTAGGATTGGAGACTTATGACAACCTGAGGCTTTTTACCTGGCAATGGGGCCTCAGAGAAGAAACCCAAAACCCGAAGCCGAGCGCTAGTTCCGATCCGCTCGGGCGTGCGCACCGCGCACGTTGGCCGCTGCACGTCCATCCAAGTCTATGGTCCATCTAATGGTGCGGCGTGTCTTGTGGAGTTGAAGGGGAAATTTCAAATCGGGGTGCAATCGTTCACCCTTTCCTAAGCTTTCGGCTCTGACTTGGCCGTTTAGCCCTCCGATAAATCGAGGACGTTCCCGTTCGGGGGACTCGCCGGAGACAGCGGCTAGGAGTCAACGACAGGACGGGGCAGCCCCACAGCATGAAAGGTGTCAGTGCTTCCGGTGGTTTCCATGCCTATGCCTATTATTGGAATCATATCACATCACGAGACTCCACGGCCGAGCGCATGACCGAGATCATGATCTTGTCAGGATTCACAAATTTTCTCACTCTGATCATTTGAGTTTGAGAGTCCAGGCGTCAGTCTTCCATCACCCTACATCAGCTCATAGACATTGGAACAAATCAATGAATTTAATGTCAGAAGATCTCTGAGGACGGCGAGAACTCCGAGGTTGGAACTCCATCTTCTCTGAAGTAGTGGTATAGTATCCATTATCCATTTAGGGTGAAGAAGATCGGAGACGCTCGATACATGAACCTCGCGAAGCACTGTCGGTTGATACGAAGCTCAAAAGCCTCAATTTCCAAGAAGTCAGTATCATGAAATGGTACAGAGCCGGCCTAGTCAACATTAGTGAATTCGATGACGACGCTCCTTGCCGGTTAGAATCGGCGAGCGGTTCAAAAGCTCGTGGAAATCGCACAGTGAGGATTGCAACACCCTTTCTCAATCGGTCCCTCTTCAGCTGGAGCTCCTCGTGCAGGTCCCTGTGTTTTTGCCCCTCTTCTATGCGACTCCCTTTCTCTCAGACCGATCCCTTTCCCGCCGTGTCCACCCGTGTGGCAGGCAGGCAAGCAGGAGGCAGCTCTGCCAGGGAGAGAATCCCATAGATATAGCACGACGACTGGTCGTCAGACAGAGTAGTGGACCCAGTGCAAAACTAGTGAGGTTGCCTGTGTGTGCTAGGCTCGGGAGGGAGTTGTGATAATTCTCACTTGAAAAGTTCAACCGGCCTGCTCAGCAACGACTTCTCTACCGTTGGCGCATTTCCGCCGAACGGATTTCAGCCGCGCCGCCAAGGTAAGGGCGGGGTCTACAGCTCTACGAGCGCTTTCGTATCGCGTGTTGGTACTGTGACATCGTTCGGCGCAAGCGTTCGATTTTCCTCTCAGCGCTCGAAGCGATATCGAGGAAGCTGAAAGAAAAATTCAGTGAATAGAAGCTATGAGTCATCGGTCGGCGCAAGCGACCCCAACTTGAAGTTGTTCACCTCTCACCGGGCGCCGCTGCAGTTCGCCACGTTGAAACTTCTCACACAACTTGCCTAGCACGGGCCCGGCACAGCTGAAAATTCAGCTCGCTTCTGTCAACGCTTCCGGGTCCAATGAAAAGTCCCAGACGTAAACATCGTACACGTGCGTCGTGCCGTCCTCCCTCACCTAAACACTGTAGATGTTCAGAGCCGGAGTCCGGGACTATTTTCCTCGGAGCTCCGGGAACGTTCTCTCAGTCGGGAAGCGCGTTCCTCCAGATCGCAGCGCAGGTCCGCTCTCGTTCGGACTGATGATCGACAATCTCGCAGTCAGTCAATAATTTGTTGCTTGGTAACAGCAGGTCCAAAACAGTCGGAATAATAACTGGAACGGCGACGCTCTTGCACTGCATCGGATATCGGATGCCACGCTGGGCTCGGGCAACCTTTTGAACTTGCTCGGCGATATTAATTACGATCGTTGCGTCATGGTGTCTTCCTCCGCTCGAAGTGAACGCTCAGCTGAATGAAAGGGGTCGTTACGCTGGAGCTAGCTTCCGAGCGGCCGAGAGACGCAACGCATTGGAAGCACACGTAAAGCGTGCCCGACTGTCCGACCGTTCGTCAACATAGCAGCGGATGACAGGAAATGGTCGCCGGCTCATGACCAGGCTTCTTTCTCTCGACGAGTTTATTCCCTTTAAGGTGGAAAAGACTAGCATACTGCACTGCCGCGGCGACAGCGTTGGCAAGCATGCTCATCCCGGGAATCTTCGAGACACGCCGTGAGACAACTGGTCCGCTTTCGTTTTTAGCTCGATGCCACGACCGCTCAGTTTCCACCGGAACGAGGCAGGATCGGTCCGAGACAAGATCAGAGCGAGTCTTTGGCGAATATTTTCCTTATTTTCTCCCGGGTACTCCTCGGGCAATTTTCCACGGATCCCTGATCCCGCGAGGGACATGGGGTTGAAATTTTCGGTCAGTAAATATACAGGGTGAAACTCGCAGACGAAAGGTGATTGAATCACCCATGTCCGAGCTTCGGCAAACCTTCGTTCTGAGCTCAAGGGTCAACATCCCTATCTTGTGTTGGAACAAGATTGAGCTCTTCGTCAAATATTGTCCCTCGAAAGTGTAAGGTTTTTATCCCATGTGTCGGTGACGAAGAAAGGAATAAAGCGGAGTACATGCGTTTCCAATGCCGCTATGATTAGCGATATGTGGATGATGCCCACGTGTGAGGTGTTAGTTCACAGTTTGATCGAAACGGCATCACAGCCCTCCTGATGGCCTTGCTCTTTTAATTGACGCTCTTGAACCGACGTACGATTGTCCGCGAGCGGCGCGGTGAGATCACGCGGGGTTCAGTTGCTTTCTCTGCATCCGTAAGCAGAAAATCCGCCGTGTGGGAATCGTGTCCTCGCCGATCAGGACTACAGTCTCTCGTATTTTTCCCGCGAAATAGCAGTCGTCCAATGTATTCCCAAGCGTTCCGTGAGCGGAGCGCAAGTGATGACTGCGACATCATGCATTTTTATTCCTCAAACCATGACTTTCATTTCAAAGACCATGGATCCTTCTGATTCTTCGGGTCCGAGTCGAGGCTCTCTCATTCATCAGATCATCCCTCGAAACGGGATTTCCAATAATCATTCGAACGCATGATTGTGAACAAGAAAACAGTAGATGAGCATTGGATCTTGAGCTGAACCGCACCGGATCTTTTTTACCAAACACGCAGACGCGTTCTTCACGAGGCATTCCGATGCAAATTTCTTCCTGAAATCCCAAAATAGCGTCCGATCGAAGCGCTAGGGGAAAGTAAGCTCGTTCGAAAGGGCTGCCGCGTCTGTTTGTGCGGGTGTTGTCGCTCGTATGCAATGTTTTCGCAGAGAGTTGGAGGCGCCTTGCTTGCACATCGCCATCAAGGGTGACTAAAGCTCGAGGAATTCGACACCTCCGCCACTCGCTAGAGTCAATGTTTTACTCTTTCGTTCTCCTCCCGTAGGCTCTCGCAGTGCGATATGGAGCTGTAGAATTACCAACTCATCCGGTTCACTGGAAACTCCGTTGAGGTTCACAATGAATAAGTTGGCGACTCGGTCGATCGCATCCGGGTTAGGAGCTAGAGTCGAACTGCCTGGAAGAGAGAATTCTTCGCGAGGAGCTCGAAAAGTCCCACGAGGTATTCGCATCGTCTTTCTGGCTGACCGGCGCCTCTCGCAGTCATCGAACGGCTATTGGCCGCGCGCTGAGCCCTTATTTCTGGTAGTTGCGGTTTTAACGATCTGAGGCGGTCGAAGACGGAGCGGAAGTCCAAAGTGAATCTACACAGAAGTTGCATTAGGAGGGCACTGTAATATCGAAACTTTGTCTATCTCTCCCTTACCCCCTTGGATAAAATTGGAACTTCCAATTTTTGACGCCCTAGATCAGCGAAATGGGGTCCACAATATTCGTTGTCGGAAAGACGGGGCTGGAACACCTCGAGGCTCACCGTACTCGACAGCACCTGAGTCAGCATAGCTCCAGGGTCGAAATCGAAGGCACAAAAGTTGAACTCTTGTGGCTGGATTACTCGGTGGATGTTCCGTCCTCCATAAGCTACATCCCGGAACGGCATTCCGAAAGCTCGGCCCTTTCGTAGACCCAAGGGCCCCTGGCTCGAACTCCGCTGGAACACGAGCAAGTGCCTCGGTGCAGTCAATGCTGGTGCTGGTTGAGACAAGCTAGTGTGCTATAAACAGAATGACCATCACGGAGTTCTACCATCTAAGAAAACAGTTCCAGGTACAGAGCTTGGAACTATTATTCTCGGATTATTGCTCATGTGGAGTATTCCCGAATCACCATCAGAGCTGGTATTCTCATTTTGTACTGTAGACGGGCCGCACAGCAAAAAAAAACGTAAACGAATGCTAAGCGAATTTAAAGCGTCTTTCGAAGACGCCTGCCTGCAACAATCGCTCCTTACCACCAGAGCTCGTCTTTGTGATGAGTTGCTCTTGTTTTTTGTTTGTTCAGCCATCGCGAAAAAGCGACGCTTTACTTCTCGGAACGTGACTATTACCGGAAAGGCATTTATTTATATTTACTGCTCGAGATGCACCCTATTGGTTTTGGGAGGCTCACTCCATGCAACTCGGGTGATCCGAAAAAAACATCAGAAACACTCAGATACCCTTTCGTTTTCTCGAGGAATCTATTTTCGCCGAGCAAACGTTGTATTAGGGAGGCAGTCGAGACGCATCTGTCCACCATTCGATGCTAAGAGCTTCGGACACAGACAGCGATCCTCCGGCGATGACCGACGTCCCGCTTTCATGGGGAGCTCCTGCTTGTCGGATGGCAGAAATCAAAATTGATTCCTTCTTGTTGCCAGGCTTCGAGGAGTCCATCGATATCGCCGCTGCGGACGTCAAAGCTGACCCGGAGTGGTTACCAGTCAGAATGAATTATAGTTCTGATGATGACTGAGAACAACAATGGTGTGGATCCTATGGGATTGCTTCTTCAACTTTGGATTCGGTTCCCATACTTCTGGTCTCTCAGCTTCGATTGCTTCGAAAGCATCCTCAGACCGCAGTTTTTTCAAATCATAATTTAATCACATCATTTTTACATATGTTTCCCGCGTAGCGTCAGGAAGTGCGTCAGCGCCGTCTTTCGCGAATGGATTGGGAAAAAGTAGTCCGTTGGCCTCGGTCGCACTCATTCCGCAAGGCCGCGCGCCGGTGAATTTATTGAGAACCCAAAACTCTCCTTCAATATTGGAGACACAGTAAACGCCTGGAGAATAACTTGGAAGGACCCGTATGCTCGAAGTTTCGACGGCATCGAATTTACGGAACATCGAGGGAGCGGAAGTTTGATAGTCAACTGGTACCACTCTGGAATTTCCATTGTTTCGGCCTCTGACTGTCACTACTTGATCTCCGTAACGAATATCGCGAAGGGTAAGACCCTCAAGATCGCAGCAAGGTTGATAGGAAGGCTCCGCTCCGTGGCTGAACGATTAAGAGACGCCCGAGAGAGGGGATCGATCTGATTCGTGCCGCATCGAACGACTCATCCTCAGAGCTCGAACTAATTCGGAAGCGCGAGCAGTTCCTCTACCTCCGATCGTAGCCTATGGGCCTCGAGATGGTGCGTGCACGGGAACGCGATGTTCCGAGAAACGTAGAATTCGTCTGAGAATTCGTTCTGTCTGAGCAGCGAATTCAGAACGCGTACACCATACCTCCCTTGAGAGATCTCTTGTCGTCTACAGCGACACGACCTTGTCCCTGCTGAGTGGTCAGACAAAGGGTTAAGCTCGAAGATTTAGGTCGTCTGACACGCAACATTGGCCCACTCTTCAGATCGACTCACTCAATGCTAACGCAGACTCAGGCCCAGCCGAGGGTGCTAGCCAAGGCCGCCGCGCGTTTCCCGCGCGTGCCTACCCGGCCTGTCCATCTATCTCTCTGCCTCTCTCGAAGGAAGCACATTCGTCATAAAGTCGGCAGATTTTCTAAACAAGATCGAGTCGTCAAGCGAATCAAGATTATTCGCGAAGCAGATCTCCGCTGATGAGGCAGAGCTGTCAATTCGCGGCTTCGAACGGTCTCGGCGGGTGACAGTTCGTCTTTTCCTTTGCTTTTGACTGACGGACTGGGAGATTTTCGAAGTCGAGATTTACGGCCTTGAGCCGTCGATCTCGCTTTAAGGGAGTCGCCGCCACCTCACTCGACGTAAACTAAACACTTCGGAGAAAATATTTTCCTCATCGAAGCGAGTTTTATGAGGATACTGTAGAAAGCTATGCTCGTCGCCGTCTCGGAGTTTGATCGTTCTTGTATGAGCCGGTTCGCTTTACGCCGCGTCGTATGCAGAGAATCTCCGGAAGAAGGCGGGAAGAATGATCCTTTGATCGATCTCGACGCTGGGATCGACTCTGAAAGACTCGATCGAACCGATCGGAGGAGAGCCATGAGGCTTTTGTGATCGTAGCGATCGAACGGGGCAATTCACTGTCGCAGGCGTTCTCTGCTAAAAGTAGAATGGTCGTCACCGATTCTGTTGACCGGAATAGAATTGAAAGACGATGAGCTGGAATTCGGATTCTTTCTGAAACCATTAGGGAAATTACAATTGCTCCTCCTGCGAACGTCTTCCGTGGCGCATCCAGAGCAGATGCAAAACACACACTCACGTCTGTGTTTCAGACCGGAACAGCGGTTTTAACATCTTGAGCCACGGCGGGGCTCGCAACTCTTACCGTTGCTTTTGTCTGGTCTGAGAGCGAAGAAGTAGTCTTTCTGGTTACTGGCGTTGGGTATAATTGAGGAACTCATCATTCCGCAGTCGTGGACCTGAAGACCCATTTCTTATAGCGTCCAGTCGTGAGCGGTGTGGGCGTGCGTCGGCTGGTAGACGCTCTGCTATTCTTGTAGCGTACGTTACGTCCCGTGGTTACTAATCTTTGTGTAAATAACCGTCTCATCCACCGCGGCGTACGCATACACAAATGTTTCTATCTTTACGTTCGAAACAGTAGCTGTGAAAAATATTCGCTCGAGCAAGTGACCCACGTGGGAGTATCTCTGTGTTGACAGGTGTAGTTCGCTCTTTTTGTTCCTCTCTCAGCGGTCGCCCGATGTTGCTGCGGCGGCAAGCGACGCGGGAACTCTTCTCGGCCGTCTGTCGACACGCGTGAGCATCCACGTTGAGTGTTTCGAAATGCTGGCTACATTTTCTTTCCTCTTTCCTCGGCAAAGAAAGTGGTGACAAAGATTCATCGACCGCGGAGAGGCGATGCCCCGTGGCGCTTCCGTCGCGTAGACTTCGAGGGGCGTGAATCCGAGGTCAGGCCCCGGACGTGAGCCTCAAGCTGGTCAATTGTCGAGGAATCGTTCACGGCGCGCCGCAGTGTTCACCCGCAGAGGACTCGCACGACTCGTTACAGACACGTAGAGGGTCAAAAATCAAATAAGATAAAAAACCGATTTAATTCTCGGATGCCTTCTTCTTCTCCATTTAATCTCGAGGTATCCGGATGTGCAAGCTTTGCAGCTACAGCGATCGATGCGCTTAGTCGTTGCTACCTGTTCATGTCGATCGAGGAAGTCGGTTCGTTCCGTGATCGAAAGCCGGATGACGGCGATGAGCTTCTGACCAACTGAGGGACGGGCTTCTTCGGAGAGCGCAATTCATCCGAGTCGGTGGAGTCTATTTGTTCCCCGCATGACTCCCGAGTATGAATTAGCCGAAAGTATTTTGAGCCACATCTGATCTAAAACGGTCCCTCCACCCGAACTGACTCGGGATTGCGAACAATAGTGAGGGAGAGAGTTAGGACACTGGAGAGGGACACGCTGCCGCTGCCACCCCTGCCACGGAACGTTGTGAGCGATCACGTCAAACGACGGTGATAGTCAACGTCCCGGTATACCCGCTCTTTGCCGGTCAGATCGTATCTCTGAAATATGAAAACCGAAACAATTTCGACCGAATTCGTTGATTGAAACTGCACGAGGGCTTTCCGCGGAGGGAGATGAAGCGGGATGTCATAGAGCTCCACTGGATGCACGAATTCATCATCAGCGCTCACTCGTAGGCCGGAATGATTTGGTATGAGACGAAGCGACATGGAATTGGCCCGATCTTGGTCTGAGATCGCGGTTTCGAGCTCGTTGTGTCCGACATGCTATGACAGGAGCCGACAGGACCCAGACGGACGATAGCAGCGACTTGATTGAGAAGTGATTCCATCGGATCTGACAGCAGTCAGTTGCGCGGAAACGGCTCGAGTGTATCCAGAACTTTTTGTTTGGCCTGTACTTTGACACAAGAGTCGTCTTTCACGTCACGTTTTTCGACTCGGAAAGATTCAGACCAGATCTCATTCTCATCAGAAACACTGTGACGCCACCGTTGGGGGGCATGTCAGCTGAGGGTAGCGTCTGCGCGGACTCGCGATGAATGACGGGTACATAGTCGGGATATCTCCAAAAGGTGACCTTCTTTCGGAAGAAATCCTCATCGGCTTTCCGGCAAGACTATGTCTGATTCTAGCTGGTACTATAAAGGGATTGGTCGAATGCACTTTGCAATCCAGCTCGGGAGTTTACCCGGAGGCTTTTAATTAAAGAAGTAAATCGTGATTCATCATTCACTTACGTATGTTGCTTTTACAGGTAAGATTCCACATCGAGGAACACTTCGTTTGTCTTAAAATCTCGGTGAGCTCCCGTACGCTATCCGCTAGGTAGGGCTGAGGACAGAGCTGGAAGCATCACTTTGGATTCCCGGAGATGAGAAAATGAAGATTGGATCGAGTGAGGCGAAAGCATTAGGAAATACCATGATCGAATGTCAGGTTGACATCAGATATCCGTCTCCCAAACCACAGTATCGAGACTTAGCGGCCCATCAGAGCGACCTTGACCATTACCATGACTCCGTTACATGTTACTCGGCAGATAGCAATAGAGAAGTAATACGCTAAGATTATTCTGCATCTCGACCAGTAATGCATTCGAGCCGCTCCAGTTCCCACCGGCTTGTCGGGCATTCGCTCTCGTCAAACATCGGCATCGTTTTATTGCAGTCACGGAAATTCTTCGCAGAATCGAGGCAGTCTTTCGATCATTCACAGCCTCAGGATGAAATGGATATCAGCGCGATTCAATGATCGATCCCCAATTTTTCAGTATGGACTCATGAATGCGGGGAAGTGGAAACTACGCAAAGATGCTCATGTACTCTTCGCGAGAACAGTGCTACTTAGGCAGGATTTTTTAATTTCTTCTGACGTGACTCGCGGGAAAGATGGGCAACCATCATCATTTATTCAGAGCATCGACCCGGAAATTCCTCAAACGACAGAGACACTGGATAGAGCTGTCGAAATCTCCACGAATATTGAGACCGTAAAGAAGGAGTGACAACTCACAGCCATTGGCTAGTCTGACGATTCTGGAATTTCTCCCGAGGCTCGATGGATGCGTCTAATATTGGCGGACGATATTTTCGAACCGGTTAAAACGCAGAGCACCGCGTGTCAACAATCCCACTTCTAGTTGACGCAGACATCTACGAACGCTTCAGATTCTTAGGGTCGTTCACCTCGACGAGGTCCACAGAATCACTGAATACGGACTTCAGCTGTCTGTCACTCTCGCCGTCAGTCTGTCTGTCACTCAGTCAGTCGGACGGTCAGTCAGTCAGTTATTTGGACAGTGCGGAGTCGAAGCTTGCGGATTGGGCGCGAATCCCACGATGGCCAAACAAGACCTTTTCGGCGGGCTCCAATGGAAAAGACGTAAAACGCTCTCGTTGTCGTTGATGCCTCGCATTCCATCCTGAGCTCAGGCTGGAATCGCCGATAATTCCACAGTATCTGTCGAAGTTTTTGTCGCTGACCACTCTTCTCGGAATCCTCTTCCCGAAATTCACTATTTTCGGCCTCTCGCAGCCGCCGGATACAAGCGGATGGACGCCGAACCGTGCGTAAATTGGAAAACCCATCCGGAATCATGGCCGATCCGACAATGGAAAACCGCAGCTCGGCCGGTGGCGGCGTCGAACCGGGGAAGCGACTCACCCAGTCAGTCATCCGGCCAAAAAGTTTGTTGAGAGTCCCGGCGAGGAAATCGAAATGAATTATTGTCATCTGAGCGAGGAAGCCATCATTTACTTATCGAGATCCGAGTTCGATGGGAGCCAAGCGACCCCCGCACCGGTCAAGTCTGTGAGGAGGCCTCACGGTGATGCGTGTTTGTCACGAAGGCTGCGGAACTCGACACGCCGGGCTTCGGCGAGTGTCCTCGAACAAGAAGCGTGTGTGTGAGTCGTCGCGGTCGTCGTCGTCGTAGCTCTTCCAAGTCCTGAGGACTTGCCTTCGTTTGCCGTCGGCTTGTCGATGTGAGTTCGTCTCTCTCCACAAGTTACAGCAAGTTCCTCTCCTGTCGTTTTGCGTGTGTGTGTTCACTTGTGTCCATGTGCGGCACTGCTATGAGTTGGTGCTCGGCATCGCTCGCCCGTAAAAGTTGCTTCAGTCGTGTATCCGCCTCCGCACTGTCCTAGACAATGTCCTTAACGACGATGTATGAACCGCCACATTTTGTGCTGCCAGCGCAAAGAGCACGACGTGTCCGCAATGGGAGTTAGGCGTCGCATCGGTGCGACGACTACTTCATCATCAAGTACTACTACCGCGCACTCCCGTCTTGGATCCCGCGTCCAATCGAAGGAGAGATCGATAGTGGTTGTCGATAGTGGTTTCTAGCGTAGTTGGCACAAGCACTATTCCTCGAAGGAATAAAGGCCGTCTTGTGACGCAATGACTTACACTCCAGTTTACTACGCGCTGTACTCGAATGGTCGGCCCGGTGTTACGAGAAGATGGTGTGAATACGTCCCGAACTACAAAATCAACTCCCGGTATGTCAAATCTCCTATTCTTTAATTTCGCCGGACCTGGGAGGAACCCCGAGTTCTGGATCCAGAGTCGGGACCGCGGTCCGTGGCAGCGGGGTATCGGCTGTGCCTCGTTCCGTGAACGAGGAATTCGGGCTTCCTGTTCGCGCGGAAATGTTTCCCACCTGTCGGAGACACTGGAACGCTATTCATCCGAGCCTTCGATTTCAATTTCGGCCATCGTGCAACACAATAAGATGAACAGTGAAAACAAAACGATAGCCAACAAGTCGAGGGTACTGTAGTAGCGGAAAGAGGTTTGGCTCTATTTTGATAATGGGCTCTGGGCTGTGTTCTCATTCATTAATAACGATGAATACTCTCCGTGAGCTCGTTCATCAAGACTTTCACGCCCTGAATCAAAACCCTTCGCTGAATACGATGACCGTGATTAGGGTGGAGATTCTGAGACTTTCCTCTTGACAGCGGCGCGAGCGGCTTTTTCAGTCTTTTTACATTACCGATCCAGTTTTCATTTGAATTTCAAGATTCCGCCCGCTCGATCCCCTCATCTCCTTTCTGGAATTCCTCCTTCGATATCTCTTCTAGTCTTCGGGACCGCGAAACGACTCCAGGCGGTCTCCGAGTCCGTAGGCGTTCCGTCGGGAAGAGATCGAAACTCGACGGATCTGGAGTTCCTCGGCTCATCGAATCTGACTCCACTCATTCCGATTATCGAGAGAACGGGGACCGAGATATACGGAAACCCAGACGCGTCGCCTATCATCCGGAGTTCGGATTCTATCGCAACGCTTCCGAATTAGACTCGGATGAGGCCTAGCAAATCAAATGAAGAGTTTGTTGCAAACAAAGAGTCTCTCTCGTCGGGAGCGGGACTCCATAGATGAGAAATGCTCCGGGAGGAGAGTCCGCACTCCCGGAGATTCGGTAACGCGGTCCGTGCGGGGGAAAACCCCGCGTATACCGATTTTAGGAACCTCCTAAATCCCTATTTCTCTTTTTTCTCGAGGGAGCCCCTCCAGTGCGCGAAGGAGTCCGCCCTTGAGATCCACGTTGAATGAACAAATGAATGACTCAATGCAAACGCCACTCGAACGGCTCAGAAAGAGCCGAACAGTCTGTGTTTCCAATTCGTTCCGACGAAATATGTTTCGGAGTCGCGATTGTTGAAGACAAAACGAAGAACACGAAGTTTCACAAAGTTTCAGGCGTCGCGTGACCGTAGCCCTCTTAACGGCGATCGGAGATCTGACGTCTCTTACACTTCCCGGATCTGTGAGAGACGCCAGAACAGTAGTAGACACAGTTTTCCAATCACGATGCTCTTCTGTGCGAAGTTCGAGCGGAGTTTTGCGCCACGCTGAGCGCGGTGTAGGAGCAAGCAACGCAGCAAATCAATAATCTGACACCGGGTGACTCACCCAAGCCGTATGCTTCGAAAAATAATTCTCCTATAACCCGGCGGAACGAAATCGGTGCGCGAGTCGACGGTTCCCATTCGGAATCTCATTCAGATTCGGATATGAGGGGACACGCCCTGGTTAGCTTTCTGTTAACGCGGAGCGAGGACGAAGTTAGCAGTTACATTTCGAGCGAAATCCGCTCAGTGCTCCGACACCGTTGCTGAAGTGGAGCGAAGTTTCGGAAAAGGAACAATGTCTCCCTCTTCGGTGAAAAGAGCGAAGAGGAATATTCTTGCCAAGCTGGACAGGAACCCCTTTCGTTGAAGGTCTCACTGGAGATGCGACAAAGAGACGATGCTGAGAAGCGATCGATGGCTGATCCTGAGACACCGGAACTCCCAATTGATAATCAAGCCGAGCATCGATGCCTAGACTGAGATTCTGAGTCTCACGGATCAGCGACGTGTCTGTATAGTTCCCTCGACTCGCTCTGATTTCTTGTGCCGGTTATTTACACAACAGATCGTGATTTCGGACCAACATATCGGAATGTTATGTATTTCTTATTTATTCCCATATGTCTGTCAGCAGCGCTATCTAAAAAATCTGTTCACGCCCTCGAAGTGCTTCGGAGCAGAGCCTAATCGTGAGGCGAATCAGCACACACAGCGGTCTCCGGGCAGGTACTCCCGGAGCTGCGACCGTCGGTATGACTCATCCAAATGCTCAATCCCTGAGGTTGTCCAAATGACCCTCGTCGGGAGATTCGACTCCGGCTCTAGCTAGCCCAACTACCTCGTCAATGTGGACGAAAAGAGCCCAACAAACTCAAACCGATTGCATTCAGAGGGACGTCGGCTGAGGCTCGCTGTGCGGAGCAACGTGGCCGCTTTGCGACGTGTCTGACCTTGCTTCTCGAAATCGAATCGATTTTTCGTCTCCTGTTCCATGTGACGCCGCAGCTCACGTCTTCTGAAATCAGTGCTCGACAGGAATATCGGAGCGAATAAGGATTCACTCGAAAACGGAACCGTGTTCTCCATGCCGTGAATGTATCAGAGCTCCGAGCGAAGGCGTGTGGGAGACCAGCGATGCCAAACTTGCAAAAATTTATTTTCGGAGGAAATTCAAACGCTGAAAATCAGTATTCATGAATAGACATCCTTCGGCGGCGACGGGCATTCGCGCTATTTGTTCCCGTCCGCAGAATTTTCCTTCTCTCCAATGATGTAGTAGACACCAGACGAAGCTGTCACGAGACTAGCTTGTCAAGCTTGCGGGAGCAGCCGCAACAACCACCTCGAACCCCGGTCGAGCCGGGGTCTGAGTAGAATCTTGGCGGGCTCTGCAATTCTCCACACCGGCCGGGATCGTGGGGTGGGCATGGATCCATAGACAACGACAGAGCTCCGCTCCGAGGAGGAGGACCGGCGGGGAGTGCAACTGGGGTCGGGGGATGGGGACAAGAGAGAGGAGACCCGTCTGCTCGAGTCCTCGACCCAGACTGACTCTAACGACTCTGACCCACTGACTGCGATACGCCGAGACGAGCAAGACAACTGGGGCGTCAGAACTCCGTCTGTGGAATCACCGGAATTTTTCCGACCGTGTCGAGCAACCGAGATTGCTCCTCGATCGACGCCCCACCCAGGGCGAAATTCCGACGGAACGGAGAAAATTTCGCGCAGTATTTTCGCTTCTTCCCGACGGGGTCTCTCGAAAATATAAGACTACACAGACATATTCAAGACATTCGTGGGATCGATGAATGTTTCGTGATCTGGTGCCGGGACCCGGGACACTTGCTTCCCGAGGTAATTCGATTACGAGACACATATCCGACAAGCCCGTGAGTCATTAGGCAAATCTGCGGGTCGGACTCCGAATAGTGATCGAGCGAAAGAACAAGTAGAAGTGATAAGAGTATGAATGAGCGACTCTCGATCGAGCGGTGGTGCAGAGGGGACCCGCGCGAGCGAGCACATGCTCCGATCGCGCGTCGCTCGAGCTACCCCATCGTCCATGTACGCGATCTCACTCGCTCAGCTGTTTGTCAGCTGGATGGAGCAAGCCGTACCCGCTCGATGTGGAAGCGCACGGACTCTTTCCCGCGGACGGGCTCTCCGGTAGTGGTTGTAGTGGTGGTAGTAGTTTGCTGCTGCTGCTGCAGCCGGTAAAGCTCGTAGAGCCGACGACGGTACAGCCCAGGGGAAGCTGCCGGCCGGCGCGCCGACTGGCTGGCTGGCTGTCTGTCTGTCTGTCTGAATGGCAGGCTGGCTGGCAGGCTGGCTGACTGACTTAAGAGAGGTCTGTCCGGGCGCCCGCTCTTGCGCTCCGGAGTCTCCTCTGTCTCTGTTGGCTTCTCTCTCTCTTACCCGACCTGAAGCTGTGAAGTGGCACCAGAGGCTTGCGGTAGTGTTTGACCAGCGTGTGCCTGACACACTGCTGATCATTCTCTATCATCGACGACTCCTCCACGTTATACGCTAAGTTGTCGTCATCGTCGCTCATCTCCGCATGGTTTCCTTGATTCGTCCCGTTTTTCGGTTTTCGATACCATGTCTCGACAGTGAGTTTTGTCCGAGCGAGTCTGTCGTCTAGCGCCAATCCACCTATCATCAATCACCATCAACCGCGCAACGCTGCGCGTTCTTACGTCTGCTCTGTTCGTCATCGAGAAAACGAATCGCTCGTTCTATTGTTGGATATTAGGACAGCGAGAAATGTGATCGACTCGAAGTTGAGTTCATCGGCTTTGAGTGAGCCAGTCATCCGGATAACCAGAAATGGTGTTACTGGCTAATCCCGCCGACGGAAGATCACCCCAGGCGACGCCGAATAGTCCTCAGAAAAGCCAGACCTCATCGTACTCATCTCAGCAAGCAGCGCAAGCAAGTCCCGCCAAGTCAAAGAAATGCGTCAACATTGCCGAAACCCCTATTACCGTGTAAGTTATTCCACGTGCTCGGCTGATTTTTTTCCATCGGCACTGGATTTTGAATTTCGACATGAGTTCGATCAGTTGCTCATTGGTTCTTGCTCATCGGTCAATCCACGGGTTTCGGCTATAGTTTCGAAGCACATTATTCGTTTCCGGCGTATGGTTGATCGATCCGTAAATTCGTTCCCATTCCATAGGGGACGGATTCCAGTGCTTCCGATGTGGGCCTTGCTCTCTCATCGATATGAGTTTTCTGTGCGAATGCGAGAAAGACGTTTCTTTGGGTTGACAGCTCCGCGTTCTTCTCCATGGGTCGGGATGAGGCGGGACCGGATGTTCGCTGTCACGACTCCGATGGGAAACACGAGCGCGCAGCTCGCCGAGTCTCATCGTTCACATCTTCGTCTGATTTGAATACAGTTCATTTCATGAATGTTTTCCGTTTTCTTTCCGAATGCGTGCACGGTTGAAAGTTCCACCGACATCCCGTAGAGCGCACTTCACGCCGTCTGAGGTCATGGGCCATGTAGACGGCTCTACCCAAAATTCTCGACGGAACCACCTGATCGGCCAGCCAGCATAACTACCTGTACCTAACTAAAGCAAGGCCAACAGCTGTGTCGTCAGCTAACTCGTCAACGTCGTTCTGCTGCTCTCTGCGGGACCTGATCGTATCCGAATGTTACCGTGACGAGACGTGAGTTCAAATGCCCGGAGTGAATGGAGAGCTCCGATACGCAAGCTCTCCCTTCGAATCCTGATATAATCCTTAATTGAGTCCTCGAAATGCCGGACATCGGGCAGATGACAGGATTCCTCGACTGAGATGTCGTCCACGCCTACGTAACGTACGCGTGAGTGATTCAGATTGTTGAAGGGAAGTCTATGTCCGCACCTTGCTAGGTTTTCATAGTTGTTGGGAGAGCCTGCCGCAGAGTACGAGAAACAGCCCCTATCTTTACAAGGGGCTGTAGAGTAGGCGCGGGACGATGTCACCGCTTGCGTCGCTGGCGGGCTTCCGTTTGTTTTCGGGCTGAAGTGACTTGGCAAATGAGCGCTGCATTCCCCCGCGATTCCACATCTTTAGCACTGCCGTCATCGGCCATAAAAACTCGACCTGATACCGTGAGAGTCCTGAAATTCCCGTAGGTCGGACCTTCTAATGATGAACGCCGAATTACACGAAAGCATTGCGAGTGACCATGCATCCGTCCATGTTCTTTCGGAATTCATCTGAATATCCCGAGGAAATATGCCCAGGGGGGTTACGCCGTCCCGGTGTCTTGCAGCGAATTCAAGCACCAACTAGCTTGAGCGCAGAGGATTCAATCTCACGAAACGGTAATTTACGTGTTCCAAACGCGCGATTCGCTGCTCGATCTCGAGTTCTCGTGTTTAATGCGCATGTTCCCGTGCATAACGCAACAGCTCACTGGCGGAAGGGCCGACTGACATTGTGATGGGCCCCGAGGGGGCGACGCGACGTACGCGCGTACGAGTTTCTCATGGGGGCAAGAGCGGGATGGCCCTCTGGAAAATCGCGAAACACCGTGTAGAACTGCGGAATGTTTTTTCGGGAGACGATTCTGTATCGAAACGGTGCCGTCTACGATCAATAAAACGGCGAGCAGTCCAATAACCGAGAAGACATATGTCCGAGTTGCTCGCGGCGCGGTCTTCAAGTAAAATCACCGAGAGGGAATCCGAAGAGCAAAAAGTGCAAGCGGCTGGATAACTCTCGTTAGGAGTGCGTCACACCCAGAACGTGGGTCCTTTCGCCCTTTCTGGCAGCAGCCACGGCGAAGACGGCCTTGCCTAAATCTCAAGGTCATTCCAGCCCGACCAGAAGTGCAATAGGCTCCAGAGCCTGTACACGTCACTCTTCGTCCGGCCTACGCAGATGGAGAAGGATTGATGAGCTATGGATAAGCGGGTGGGCTCGGCGCGCGGTATTGCCGAGCGAGTGGCAAGTGGTCAAGCCTATTTTTAACCTGATATCACATTCTAACTATGGCTCTGACGGCGCCTGTCGCTGCTATAAACAAGAAAACATTGTCATCCTACGAAGACCTCACGATATTTCGTCCTCGGTGACGATCCAAATATAGGTCGCGGCGGGATATACGAGCTTGCGTCACCACGCCGTCGAAGACGATAAGCATGCCGGAGCGTAGAGCTCACTGTCGTGTTACTCCACGTCCTCCTGAAATAACTTTCCCCCGTCGCTCCGGCGATCGAGTCCTGCACGTCTTTGCGCGCAGACCGAACATTCGTGGACACCTAGCCGTGTCTTAGCGCCAATAAAATGGAGTATCCGACCACTTGTTGACTCGTTAAGAGAAGTGTCCTCTTTCCGCGTAGTTCTCGAGTACTCTTCTCCGTAGCAGTACGTAGTCTCAAGCGGCAGGAAGTTTGAGCGTGGGAAAAGAATTCCACACAAACCGGTGTTGACACGTCAATCAGGCACGGGGAGCGTGCTCTGAGCAGGAGGCGTAATTCGGTCGGAACTCTCCCCTTTAATCGGCTGGCGGAGTCCATCAATGGGACCAGTCGAGATTACCGATCCTCTTTCTGCTTGGAGTCGGGAGCGGTCTCCGCATGCGCGGTCGAGTCCGCTACGGATTCCCATCGAGCTCCGTTGGCAAGGGGTAGCCCTGCTGGATGAGTCATCGGTGACCATCATTACTACGACGACAGTATGAAGTAAACAAAGGAGGCCTCGACATAGATACGTCTCGATAGCCATCATTTATCCCCTTCTTCGTCTTCAATATTTACCTACTAGACAAATATGAGGGCGACCCCGATCAAAATGAAGGGTGATCGCTCAGACGAGCGAGGGGCTGCAGGCGAGGAAAAGAGGAACGTGACGAATCCTGTCCGATGGAGAAGATCTTTTTTTTTCGAGCGTGCACGTACGCATGTAGCGTGACTCGGCTCGTTCCCCAGTGACCCAGCGACGACTGGCCACGAACAAGCGCGAAGCAGCGCCGTAATCGAATCTAACGGAGACCCTCGCAGATAATGCCTCGGCCTCGTTAGAAAAAATATGCGGAGGCCTTTGCAGTTGACAGATTCGCAAGCTTCGCGAAACTCTGAGATGTCCGGAGAATGCTGCAACACCTCGGGGTGTTTAGCGGCTTTAGTGGCCAGGAAGCGTGTGGTAGGCAATTCGCCACTGTCACTCTGGTCGCTGGAAATCTCGATGGAGACAAGGAGGTCGACGAGAGGGGAGTTTAAACACAAGTTATGGGCATCGCGGACGAACACTCCCTCGATTCGGTGGCAGTCAACAGACTACATTGAGGTATTGAGTAACCACACCCTTCCGACTGATGTGGGACAAGGTCGACGCAAAAACATCAGACATCAGCTCACTGTACGGGCTGTTCGGAGACGTAGAGGAGCCGAAGCAATGGTCGCTGCCGCCGCCGCCGCTTCTTCCGCCGTGCCGTAGTCTCCACACAGCCACACATGAGCTCCACGCCCTAGCGACTCACGGAAGGGGGTGGGGGCGGTTTATTTCGCGCGGCTGACCCCCGACTTCCTACTTTCGGAGATTCCGAGCCCACTCTATCTGCTTTCCGGTTGCTAACCCGAGCTTGACTGGAGTTTCGTAATAAGCGGAAAGCCTGCCCGGCATAGGCCTCTGATATAAGATCTTGTAGGATTCCGATTATAGGGGAAACTCACGGCAGAGCGTCTCGACAAGCCTAAACAGCGAGGTCGAGATCCATTGTGCGCTATTTTTGCTCGAGAAGCTCGTCTGGAATTGGAGCAGCTCTCGAATGTTTCGCGCGGTGAGGGGTAGCGGCGAAGTATCGGGACAACGCCAGAAAACCGTAGACGGAAAGGTCTTGGCGTCATGTGCCAGGGAGAAACTCGAGCCAGAACCAAATAGACCCTATGAGCGCTTGGTGAAGCATTCAGGTTGAAAACGGAGACCTTCGAAAGACCCAATTAGCGGTGGAAGTTGCAGCTTGCGGTCGTCATGGTGTTCGCTCGAGAGGGCTGATGCGAGTTCTCTAGTTTGACCTTACCGGCGACTCTGGGGAGATTCGTTTGACTCGCTCGGAAATCGCTCGCTCTTATTTACCCCTGGCTTAACACTCTCCCGTTCCGGAGCTGCGTCGTAATTGAGTCTTTACCGCGGGGCCTCCTTGCGAGCTCTCGCTCCTTACAAACGTTATCAGCGAGAGGAGCAATTGTGAGAGGTCACACCGGCGACGTCCCCAATCTCTGACCCCGTCGTCTAGGAATCCGCTCTGCCGTTGCGCGAACTGCTGGACAGCCGACGCAGGGCGCCATCCCACCTGAGCCTGTTTTCAAGCCACGTAATCTACGCACGTACATGTTTGGGTATAACGGGACGTGCATAGTCTTCCGCTCGACAAAGTCTCGGGACGTCCATCTCGAGCATGTACGCCCGTTCGGACACGATTGATAACCTTGAGCAAGCGAGGCACTTAATTTCATGGAGCCCACGCCCCCCTGAAAAGCGTAGAGAGAACGCCGTGACGAGTCCGACTGAGGCGGATCAGTTTCAGTGACGTATCAGGGCTGGGAGAATCCTCCGTAGGCTCAGTTGACAGTCAGCAAATTCACGGAGGGGCGGACGGCTTACGGCTTATTCACTCACCCAGTGCCGAGGCGCGACGTAAACGTGATTTGTCTGAAACGAGGGAGCTTTGGAGAAGTAAGCGTGCTGTTTGCTCCCTGGCCAAAAAACCATTCCGCTCTCCGTTCGGATGAGCCGCTGGATAGATATTAGAGTGATGGATGGATAAATAGATGTCAATGTAAAAGTCTGTCTGTCAGTCGACAATGTGGGCACGGGAAGCAACGAACTGAGAGGATCGAGAACGAGACGACGCACGCGACGGGTGGCCGATACCGTACGCGGAGTGTCAGACGTCAACCCGTCTTTGACTCCCCATCATATGTTCGGAAGTATCGATGGCGACCGGCTGACGCTTCTCTCGCGACCGGCAGGGAGCTCCTCCGGACCGAATTCGAGGATCGCGATAATTACGAACAAAATTCAGAAACGTTTTCTCTGTTTCGGTTCTCGGACAGTATTCGCATCTCCCTCGCCTGATTTTTCACTCAATGGCCGAGTCGTGCCCTCTTGAAGAACGTGACACCAGAAATCGACTTTCACAGAGAAGCCGCCTGTACGGAAGTCGAGGGAGGATCGCATCCGCTTTTTGTCGGAAGAGTTTGAACACTCGTTGCCTCGATGACGATCGTCATCCTGACCTTCATTAATTACAATTACGTGGGCTCTCTTCATTCTCAAGATATTGGTTGATGCGTCTGTATGACAGCAGCTTGTCAAGATCGGCGAGCGATCAAATAATGATGAGACATGATCGAAGTGACGGAGCGTTCCACGAGTATCGACCGAGTTCACTCGTTCCCGAGTAAGTGAGACGGTTATTGGGCGTGCCCCGTCAGAGCAAAGGTGCCGTTGAGACGTGGTCAGTCCAGCGCCCCCAATCGGCCGGGAACTTTCCTCTTGTCGATACGTGCGCAATTTCTCCGGATCGGCTGCGAGATTCCGCTGTAGGTGTCGTTCTTGAAAGCGAAGTTCTATGCGTCCCATAAAATATCGGCGCCCTCCCGGAACATCGAACGTTCGGCTCGACTGGATGATCTCGAATCGAACAAATTTGCGGAACGAAGCAAAGAATGAGCAAATACAAAGGACGACCACGCC
The DNA here is from genome assembly GCF_000255335.2 of Galendromus occidentalis. Lineage (NCBI taxonomy): Eukaryota > Metazoa > Arthropoda > Arachnida > Mesostigmata > Phytoseiidae > Galendromus > Galendromus occidentalis. The sequence goes on from NW_003805462.1 coordinate 680,122, forward strand.
AAACACTCGAAGAATCGGGGAAAACATTCCACTAGAAGTTTTATAACCGCACTCTCGCAGCCGTTGCCTAAGCCGCCTTACGTTTGAGGTCGTCATCACGGTTCTGGTCGGCAAACAACACGAGCATCGTTCCCTCGGTGTCAAAGGAGACGAGATTATACAGCAGGGGAAGAGACAGAGAGGCCGACTCTTGGAACTGGTTCCTCCACCGTGAAGCTCTTCCGATCAGTAAAATGGAATATTTACGAAAACTCAATAACGCGCAGTGTCCACTACCAAGGACGGGAAGTTCACGGAAGCAGGTGCTCATCGGGGCAGTATGCGTATCGAAGAGCAATAAATTTTAACATCATACAGTCCGGGCATGGCTCGGAACGGAAATTGCAAAAGCCAATTGAGTGACGGCCGTCTCGTCCGACGGCGCGGCGGAACGATTCCTAATTGAAGCCGCCAGACGCATCCCCCGCTCAATCGTTCGGGGCACACTCTGATCGTTGATTGTGTACCTGTGCTTGTCGGTCCCTCTTCGGTAAACGTCATCCCTGCCATCTTTGACTGAGCGAGCGAGAGAAAATGGTACCTTTGCAAACCAATCTCCGCATGCGGGAACGGATTCGGAAAAATAACTCGAAAATATATCCCAGTATCGAGTAGGAAATTTTGTGAGCCGAAAGAGGGGAATGAGAACGAAGGCAGTCGGGAAGGAGGAGAATCATAATACAGCGTCTTTCGGACCAGTCTCCCATCGATCTGATGTCGGAAAATCTGCTGCTCCTTGACTGTGGAGAGCGTGACCGAGCCGTGCGGTCCAACCGGAGAAATTCACCAAGTCGGTTAACAAATCCAAACTCAATGTTCTGCTCGCCGGCGTACGAACCTACTCTGTACATTACGTCAAAGGGTAGCGCCGAGCACCTTTCACGACCTACGCTCACGACAAGAAGGGAAAGAAGAGCAGCCGTCCCTCGCAACGGAGTGAACTTGGCTCTGCACAGATGACAGTTAGGATGCGGTGCTGCTGGTGGTGGTGGTCGTCGTCGGTGGTCAGTGGTTCCGTCGGTGGTTGCTGTGAGTGAGCCGTGTTGCAGGAGACAACCGTCGACCGTTCAACAACCACGCGAACGCACACCGACCGAGTGTTGGTGTATGCGCGTGCGAAATTGGCGACCGTCATGCGCGGCTGAAGTGCGACCTATGCGTTGTAGGGCGCGTCTGTTGATCTGCAAGTTTTACGATCTTTCGCAGAAGATACCCCGTCGCGGGTATGTGGTGAGAAGTCTCGGGGCTTTGGTCTCTGAGCGGGATCCGTCCGTACAGATCGGGAGGCAACTCACCCCTCTGCCGGAGACCGAAGAGCTTCGCGCGGAACGCATCGAAGCGACTCGGAGACAGGAATGGTATCTGAGAAAATGTTACGCCCGCGAGCTACGCATCATAGAGGGTAGAAGTCCCAGTCTGGAGACAATGGAAGGAGTCTATTCCAGGGTTGATACTCCGGGTTCTTTCGTAGAGTAAGTCTGCATAGAGTCTTTCCTTTATCTACAGGAGCCAGAGAGTGATTGAATCGATGGATGGATGTTTTATTTTTCCTTCAGTTCGACCGTTCATGTCCTTTGGTTCTGTATCATCCACGCGTGCCTCCTGGGTGCAAAAGTGAAGTTCGAGTTACGGAGCGTTGCGTACTGGCATACACGCCGAGTCGGGTCGTGATCATCCGCTCTTCACGGCGGTTCCTGGCAATGATCATCGAGCCCGGCCTTCATTGACCGATTCTCGTGTTCAACACGTTTGGTCCGTCATCAGCCGATTCAGTCGTCACAGAGATCGGAATTATCGCTCGGAACGTCGGAAGTCCATTGATGAAACGAAATCCGTTCAGGAGCCACTGGAGAGCCTCCGACCTCTGTCTGAGGAGGAACTCCGGTTGGCTACCGTTTTAGCTTCAGCATTGAATCTTCATTTTTGGAAGGGACACGGATTCTCTACACAATTCACGAGCGCTTTCCTTCCTCCCAAGAAATAAGTACGCAACGGAAGGTCATGCGCACGACTTTAAGAAGCTACGGAAGCTCATTTTTCTAATTCGTGACCGCTTTCACCACGTTGCAGGAGCCTTAGGTTCGACCAGATTCCGCGAAGCGGCCCATGTGTCTTATTCTTCTGCAAATCCAAAGACCGTTCCAAACCTATGCATTTATGTTCCGAAAACAGTTTCTGTCGCTCGAACGCTCCAGTTCAGGACCAAGGAAGCTCGGTCCTCCAATGCCCGAGAGCTGGGAACACAAGTTTCCGTGCGGCGGTTCGCCGATGCTCGAATGTATGAATGAATGCCTGCTACTACGATGTCATTACGGATCGCCCTGGAATTCAAACGGAAAACAACCGATTGAATCATTCCAACACTCCGATACAGCCAGGAGCATGGAGCTCATACGACGATTATCGGAGTCTCCGGATAAGTGGGAGACTTTCGTATGGCGTGTCTCGGGGAGCAACTTCTTGCACGTTTATGTTGCTACATTGAGAGCCATCATCATGTTTTAAATTAATGAGCCGTAACAGTGGCACGGACAGCGCTCCATCCAAGGTTGGCTGAGTTAGTACTATCAATGTTCCTTCAAGTGATCGTACACGAGTATGCAAAGTGGCTTTACAATGACCGGATGTCATTGAAATTTCCGTCACGCTTCGCTCTAGCTGTCAAATACCTTGGAATCATGCAGATACTCCCTGTCACAGACTGAGGAGGATTCCCGCCAGAACTCTTAGTAAAATTCAAGTCCCGAGGCTGATGGACGGGGTTCTGTTTCCAGTTTCCATCCACTGTTCAGATTCGAACGTTCGCATTCAGGCGCGGAACGTTGGCTCGATGAAACGTGAAAACGAGCGCGACAAGAGCTCTGCGTTCCGAAGCTGTTTTTAAGAGCATTCTCATAGACAGAGTAGATCGTGTCAATCAAGGTGTTGCCGCGCGAGAACAAGCCTTGTCATTGTTAGATTTGACTCAAAGCTCAGCCTTTCTCAACAAGACGCGTTCCCACTGACAATCGCAGGGTGCTGCCCGTCCGAACCGCCAGGGGCCGTCGAACAACCGCCGGAAACACGAGAGATCTCAGGCAAATTGAAGTATTCAATCAGGCCTCGATCGTCGGTCCAAAAACGATTCAACTCATTCAGTTCTTGTTGACTACAACTAGAGCTGACCCTCAATCGGGGAAGCTCTATCTCGCAATTGTGCGCATTGCGTGGGTGATGCGGAGCTAATTAGTCATCCTTTCTCCTCCGAGAGATAAATACTGGAAACGCGAATAAATATTGATGAAGACGAGTCACCCGTATGAAATGCTCCAGAATTCGCTCAAGATGGATATCTGAATGGGAACCTGGATTGAGCCGCTCCCTGGATGAGTTTTATTCCTCGCGGAAGCGAGGTGCAAGGCACGAGCTTAGCGAGAGGTACCTTCATCAGATTTGCAACAGGAAGAGTGTTTCATTGGTGTGAGTGACGAGCGAAAGTCAGCTGACATCCACGTGTGTCTTCTGAGGCTCTCTTATTTTTCTCTCGCTCATACCGCAGACCCTTTCCGACACGACAGACTGAAGACGTCCTTGGCCGCGACTGTATCGCTGCCGGATTAAGTTTGTCTCCGACCCATGCTGTTCCTCGTGTAGGTATCCACCGCGGTCGTATTTGAGGAAGCGGATATCATATCGAACCAATCGAGTTTTTGTGTTCGAATGTTTACGCAGTGCGATTGTGTCAAACGTGCTGACTGAAGTACCCTTCGGAAGAGATCCGCGGAATCCCGCTGACGTAGGACCGACTCGTTGACTTTCCTCCCGGCTGGAAGAAACACATGCGGCGTTTCGGGTTTATTCCTCTACGTTCAGACAGTTCGGGTCTTTTCATTCCGAGCCGACGCGGAACCTCGCGTGATTTATACTCGGTGAGCGGCGGTAGAGGATGATGCTTCTACACAAAAAGCCGAACAAGGCACAACTTTCCTAGTCGTTCGCGGACAGCGCCGACGGAATCGCGCGATTTTCTTTCCGGATCGCGGCCCTTTCGAGAGGCAGAATCTGATGATCTCGACCCATTCTATTCATTTCTCAGGCCATTGGTTATCGTTATCATTTATCATCATCTCAATTATCATCATTCCGATCCATATGATTCTTGAATCTTCTCATTAAATGAAAGTGTTCGACCGCGAGACTCCCGAAGTAAATTCTAAATCCGTCATGTGTTTTCAGTGAGCCGGTGTCTACAGCCTCCGAGGAACGTGCGCCCTCGCGAGTAAGGGTGCATTTCTTCGAGAGCGGAGCGAACAAGTGCCCGTCAGCTATAATGGACACCAGCAACGGAGATGTGGTCAACATCACCACGTCGAGTCAGCAAGGAAACAGCTACTTCAGGTGAGGGCGTCTGCTCGTTCGGCTCCGACCGGAGACCCTTGTCTTGCTAGAAGAAACTCTTTCCGAAGACGCACCGACAACACTTTTAGCTCAGATTCTCCGCACGTCTGAGAACCTGACTTCGTTACAGGGAGACTCAGCAGGTTTTCACCACAAGCACACCGAATGGCCAACACACCAGCGTCAAGACAGTTACGTACACCGCTCGACAGAGGTAAAAGCCTTTGAACGGAGGAGTTCGAAAAGCAATGATTTCAACATCCGGTTCCGAGAAAAGAACGATGATTTCTGGGAAGAGATGGTCGAGAAAAGTCAAGTTTCTCGCCGACTGATGCCTACGGGCGTAACCGGCTCGTCGGGCCGCGTCAAGATATCGCGACTCCGTTCTAGCCAGGCGGGCAGGCAGGCAGGCGAGCAAGCAGCGACCGACCGGCTGCGTGGTGGTGTACGGGTCTGTACAGGTTCTGCGTTTGCAAATCGGTGAGGCGTGATCTTCGCGCGTGGGCCAAAGACTGCACCGTGCACAGACGCACACTCACAAAGTCTCGCTCGCAGTCGCTGCGAAATAGCCGAATCCAAGAACATACATAGCTGTTTTGAGCAGACGCGATTCAGCCATCGGAAACGCCCGATGTTCTCATCGAGTCAAGGTTGATCTCGTCGCGGGAACACGGAACGTCGTCGAAGAGTTTCCTCCGTGCGACGACAAACTGATTCCGATCGGTTGGTCTTTCGGTTTTCTGGCAGAAGAGGTTTGCTCTGCTCGCATTGTGCCCTCTGTGGAAGCCATGCATTTGTGGCAAAATAAAAAGTTGATGCTAATATCATCGCCGACGTCGTTCGCGGAGGCGGCTAAATCGGTAGGGCGTAGTGAGCATTGCCGCACCGACAAGAGGAATCTTCTGTCATTGGCTCCGTGTACAAGCTCACTTTGTGGTTTATGGATGTCTCCATTCGACACACGACTTCGATTGAAGCCCACGCTGACAGACACGATAAATCATCCTGTTGCCGGATCTCGCGACTGGAACCATTGATGAGGATAGCAGGTGGAAAGTGTTCCGTCCGACCCCACTGCCGCCAATCACGTCGATTTCTTCTGCGTGTCCAATCGCGTTTTGGATTACTTTCTGGAGATCGGCGCTTTTCTCTCAGAATGCAGATGGAACTCCGGAATGAGTGTGATTGATCCGCCGATGATAATTCCTCCGTTGAGGAGGACCTTTCTCCTTGTCGTCCAGAAGACGAAGCATCCATCCTGCTTGACGCAAGCGCCTTGATTCTTGAGAGGTTTCTTCCAATTCAGATTTTTCTCGCCGACTCGGACTTAGGGCGGGACGACCAGCAAACAGGATAGCTGTCAAGCGGAACGATGGATAGATGGACGGATAGATGAGTTCTCGAGATTACGTGAGAGCGGCGGGAGTGTTTAAAGTGCTGACGGATATTTTCTGGGCTTCGAATGTATTTTCGGTCGGCGGAGGAGCCGAGCGCTGCGGTTCCTCTGTAAGCGTCTTCACGGTTCTTTACGACTCATCCTTTGTTTGTCGGATCACCATCGCGTGTTACGACTGATGATCAGAGAAACAATCCGTGGTCGGAAGCCATAAATGTCGCCGTAGGTTCGGCTTTGTGAGATATTTTCATCGAAACGTCGATCGCGAAGTTACGAAACCCGAGCTCGCCTGTCAACCATTTGGTCTTCGGCTGGCTGTTTCCGAGAGCATTGTTTTCTTCTGTGTCCCGCCATGTCTTTCCAATCTGCGGACGTCGCCGCTTTCCGGTTCGAGAGGATCCGCCCCGGGGAGTTTCTCAACCATGAGGATCGCGCCTCACTTAAAACGTGTGTACTCTCGAGTTCGAGTATCGAAATCGTTCGGTACTGGTGGCGGAATGCGCCCGCTGGGGAATAGACACTGCGTGTCTCATGTTTCCGTCAGACAAATACTCACTCAGTCAGTCAAGGCGATTGCCTGCCTTAAGTGGGACAGCAACCGAAGGTCACATGTCAACTGAGATTCCTCGGAAACGCGTGACAAGAGCGCCGTCTTACGTCAGCGGCTGAGTTTCCGCCAGCGTTCCCGGTCAAGGTCGATAGTCAGAGCAGTTGTAGGATTCAACTCTTTCTTGATAGGCTCGATCCGCTGTGCTCGGGGCTCTCCCTCCGACGAACGAACGGGAGAGAATCTGGGGAGAACCGATTGGTCTAGAGTCTAGAGTCAGGACTCTGAATAAATTCGCGACCTATGCCGAGAGCTCCGACTGACTTTCTGACCGACTGAGCGAAAGCAATCATGTTCGCGGCTAAGCATCAAAAACAAGACTCGGGAGCCCCTTCTCGTCCCGCACACTGGCGCATGCATGCCCTCACTCACTCAGTCGGCACCGAGAGGAACCTGTCGAGATCTCGACTTAGTTTCCTGTCAGAGTGCCCTTGTTAATGTATGATTCTGCGGACTGAATGGGAGCAAGATAGGAATCACAACTCCGAGATCAAGGACAGATAGTTCATTATCGAGTGCACTCTCCGTGGACTCTGAGCTCTCCTGACATATCTCATAGCACGGCTCCGACTCATCGAGAGAGTGAAGATTCTTCTGGTCGAATTTCTCGTTCAGGAGTCTCCCAAGTCGAGAGTCCACCAGATTCAAAAATGTCCAGCGCAGTATGTGTATCGATTCTCTTGGAAACGTTGGACGAAGCGACCAGCTCTATTCCTGGAAGAAAACAATAATTAGAGTTCTATAATTGATATTCCAGCACGGACAGCGGCATCGACAACCCCTTCCGTCCGGAAGGCGAACTTTCGATGGAAGCCGATGAGATTGTCAAAGCGATCAAGGAAGGCAGACCGTTCGACTCAATCGACTCGGGTCGCGTCTCTCGCCAGGCTAACGGATCCCTCACCACGAGGAATGGATCAGCAAAGAGTCCTTCTGGCAGAAAGGTTCGCTTTCAGCTTTTTTACGCACGACTCCAGGGATCCCAAAATTTCTGTCCTTGCTCAACTCGCGATCTCGAACTCACGACTCAAGGATTCTTTTTTCGAAACAGGACGCGAAGCCTGGAGTCGTAGACGTGCAACGAGGGATCGTGGTTCCGCCATCCGACGCTCAGCAAGTCGAGCAGGTGGTTCTGAAAAAGAAGCCCAAGTGCAAGTGCTGTGTCATCCAGTAGTAGGCTGGCTGGCCTCAGGGGAAGGAGGCTGCTACTGGAAAATATTCATCCAACCACCAACATGTCGGACAAGGGTTTGAGCCCTATTGTTTGTAAATACGTGAAACGCGCTCCGCGTGATCCCTAGGAGAAGTAAATACCCTGACCAGGTGTTACGATTCTACAACATTATTCCGACGTCTGCTTCGAGACGGCGAAGCCTGCAAACGAATGTATAAACTTCGAGGTTAGGTAGGCCGACCGACCAACAAAACAACAAAGTGACGGACAGACGAAAAGTGAGGAGCGACGTGGTTTTACGGCACGAGACCTTTTCAACAAACACAACAATGGTTCCGCTGGGAATCAACAGAGTAGCTTTAAAATATCGGAGTCAGTGAAATCCAGACGCGCCTGAGTCTCAGTGAAACTACTCTCTCGACTCTTTTGCCTTGATCGTCTTGAACATGAAAACGAAAAAAAAGCGTCCGCACCTGTTGCGGTGTCCAAAAGCTTTGCTTAATCTTCCTCCAAACTGTCCCGCGCTCAGATGACGGAGAGCACGAGCAGACTCACGTTCGGATCAGCGGACGTGCGGACGAACGGATGATCGAACGAACGAGTGAACTCTCTCGTTTGAGCCATTGATTGTTGACGACAAACAAGGCTGTGTGTTTATTGGGCCGACAAGCCGACAGCAGAATCAGCGACCGCCCGGATTACTCAGTCGGAGAAGTTCTTCAATAAATCTCCGAATGGGATCGACGACGATTCCACGCTCGTCATCTGATACATATATGAGATATCGGGATCGAGGCGAAGATACATACGTGCGAGAAACCGACCCAATTGACAGGAAATTCTTATATTAGCGCTTGCCTGACATTGGTTTCTCCACTGAATAGCTCCTCAAACATTATCAGGCTGAGCAAAACTGTTTCCTTCCACTTCTTCTGCACCTCAGTGTCACAGGACGACAGCGGGGCTACCGTTACTGACTAAGCTTCGCGCTTAGTGTTTAGTTTATCGTTTTTTCTGGTCTGCAAAATAGCGTCGATCGCTCGATGTCGAGGTCGACGGGTACCGTCCCTCCTGGTCGGAGGGCGTCTTACCAACCCACAGTGTTTGACAAAACTCGCTGCTCGAGGAGCATGAGAGCTTATTTTGCACTCACTTTTGAGTCGTTTAGTCGTTTATTTGTGTTATATATAGATTGATGTTTGTGGCCAGTCATAAGTCCCGCGGGTCCTCCATGTTCCATGCTGTCCTCTTCTGTGTATACGGAATTCTCGCTCCATACAAAACCTATTTAAACCTCGCACGCCGGTTGTCGGCTGCCTGGAGATGAGGTTTTTTACCTCTGGGAAGCGATAGGATGAAGAAGCAACAAGAAAACCAGGAAAGTGAAACCACCTACTGAAAAGATCTACGAATGGAAAGCAGAGAATTAGGAATTTTCTCGATCTTGCTGATGTCATATATTATAAGAGATAGTGCAATAAACACATTGCCAAAAACCCAGAATTCGCCCAATCTCTGATTCCCTCATGGAAGTCGCTCCGATACCTTCCAAAACCGAGGATCTCAATCGGTGCCTTGGAGTCCAATCTAAGGAGAAGTATGTAATAGGAACCTTGAGAACGAAGTCCACGGAGATTAAGTTTCCTCGCTTCGACGTTGATCAAGGGGTAAGAGAACACGGAGTTCAAGAATTCCCTGATCCGAGTGTCTCAGAACTTCTGGCGGGATCCTGAGCGCGGTCCTCATGGAGATCCTTGAGGAACCTGCGATACATGAGGTTTCTCGACTTCCGAAGCTTCGGGACTCGATATCCGGAGGATAGGTGAACACGGTCGGGAATATTCCGCAGACCGAGGCTTCAGCATCATCGACTTGCCACCCGACTGACTCGGACTTTCTTCGCAAAGCCGAGGGATCATTGATGAAGGTGAGCCGGCTCCTCTTCCTATTTTCATTCCGGTAAATGTAGCGAGGGCTTGCTCTCATGCCCCACAGGGAGCGTCCGGGAGATCTGCCGTCATGACTGTTGACGCGCCGCTCCCTCGAACCGGAGTGATAACCAGCTCCTCAGGCGGAAGACATTGCGTCGTGTCGGAAAGTGGACTTGTTCCCTAATATGACCCTCCTCCAGAGTACAGGGAGGAGCATCAGCAGGAAGGCACATCTCGCGAGGATGCAGTACTGGCGGGTCATGTGCGAAGGGCCCGCTGGTTCAATGTACGTTCGGTGATGAGCCCCGCCCGGCGCCATTTGAATTGATGGCCCGATAGAGAACCCATCAGGAAGGTTCCTCTATTCTCCATTTTTATCCACCAGAATCGAGACGGCTATTGGACGCCCATCTTAAGAAGAGATTCCCTCCGAAGATCTCCTCTCATTCCGAATGATAAGATAATGATCGATCTACCCTCATGTGTGAGTTGAAGCGCGCTCTGAAACCGAATGTCAAACCCAGGAAATATCACCCACGTTAGAACGCGTCATTCGAGGCTGTGAAGACAACTTGACGCCCGGACTAGAAGCTTTTCCCCATGACCCGAATCTCCATCCCGGAAGAATTTCAGGAAGATGATTCGTGACAGATGAGCTAGAACGAAGTTGTTCTCGACTTTTCGCAAAGTACGGTCACAACATATGCATGGTATATCACACCCAAGATGATTTTTGACCCAGTCATAGGCTCTATTCATGAGGATAGCGTGGAATCGACTGTGAACTTCGGACTTCGGAGTCGCTCCTTGTCACAGTACATTGCGACTGCAGCAGATTTGGATGGGTCTGCACGAAGATGTCTCACGAAGATTCGGGTTTCTTCTACATGAAAAGGGTGCAACGAGATTCGAATGATCAGGCCCTAATTCTGACTCGACGGTAGAGCACAATTCTGGTCCCAGGGAGAAAATCGCGGAAACGGCGATCCTAAATAAAAATCGGAACGATCCGAGAAAGTAGTGGCAGGTACTCCTCGGATCCTTCCTCCTGCCTTCCTTGAATCTGCTGGACGAGCATCTAACTTCAGACCGCCCCTTAGTCGAGCTCGGCTAGACAGGCGCATACCATGACACGGAGCCTCCTCCGTCGAGAAGATGATGACCGACTTATGAGTTACAAAAACAAACTCCTTTATTGTAGCCATGCTCATTGAGAAAAAAAACAATAAGATTCATAGGTATTCCGATCCTTGTTCATTTTATATGTACAGTGCTTCTGAGTTAAAATCCTGCTTCACGTCACTGCTCGCAGGGTCAACGCTCAATGGGGAAAATGTTTCTAGCCCCGGAGCCAAGCGTTCCCCTGCTCGCCTCCCATTCAAAATTTTCTCGTCGGTTTCGATTTGGAGCGAATTCCATTTGCCCTCGATGATTTTTTTTGGTCTACACTCCGACACCCATCATTCCCCAAGGCCTATCAGAGTCTGCGTAGCACATCGGAACGTTTATGCGCGTTGAGCTAAGATTCTGACGTCGACTCATCTTGATAAGGCAATCTACAGATCTCTCAAGGTCTCGGTCGATGAACTGGGGGAGGCTGTCCGCAACCCTCAGTTGCTTGTCAATTTGAGATATTCGTGTGTCGTTTCCTTTTTTCTACGACGTCGTTCCTAAATCCTGCAAGTGAAGTTTGATGTGAGATTTCAGCTCGCTTATCAAGGGAGGTAGCAAACGAAGCGAGACGATGGTTGACACCCGGACCGAGAAACGAGAATGGAACAAAATGCGGAAGGAACACCGAGAACACAAGATTGGGCGTTCGAAGCGCCTGATTGATTGGTTATTAATTATTACTATTCCCGCTCACTGATATCTCAAGGTCGTCTACTGGTGCTACCTACACCAGAATGCATCAAACTGTTGCTGCTGGGGCTGTCCCGGAGTTTCCGCCGGTGTGCTGTTCAGCATGTTGAAGAAGTCCTCGTTGAAAGGATCGTCCTTCTTCTTGAATATTCCTGATTGCGTTCCGTTCCGAACGGGAGCCGAAACGTTATCGGATGGGAACGAGACGGGGAAATCGTTGTGCTGCGACTCGATAGCACAAGTCATTTTTTGAGGTAGGTGAGGAGACACGCTACTTGCGTTGCTACCGCAGAAACCTTCGTCGATTTCGACTTTCGATTTCTGAGGGGGCAGTGTAAAACTGCCCATACAGAACGGATTTGCTGCGGTGGGAACGGATGATTCGTGTGCGTGGGATGATGGAACAACTAGCGGGGAAGCGAACGACACCGCTGGAGCAGCCGGTGCGTCAAAAGCGAATGGCGGGAAAGCCAATTGAGACGGCGGTTGGGCCTGGGAGCCGGTGACGGTGGGGGTCGGCACCGTGACCGGGGCGGAAAGATCGTTTTCTGACGACGAAAGACTAGAACCGGACGCCATAGTCACGAAGCGGTCACTCGACGGACTCGAAGCAGCCGATACGAAATGATTTGTTGCGGTCGTTGCGTCGCTCGGCGAACAGACCGAATTATCGTTGGACGAAGGCGTCTTTCGCGGGAGTCCTGTCTGGGGTGTGTTGAAATCCTCAGATGGTGTGGAATCCGTACTCAGCGCGCAGAACGGGTTACTTCTCATGGCTTCGTTTAGCATCGGTGGCCGTTTGATTGGCTCGTTTGGCCTGCGGAGCAACGAGACGACGGAAATTTTATTTCGTACCCTCATAAGTACCTTACAAATTCGAGACGGGGGGAGCCATGTCAAGCAGATTACCAGGGCGGTGATAAGTGTCCTTATTATCGGTATTCATTCAGAGCGAACTGAGAGAGAAGATCATTACTCACTTGGAGTTTGGCCCGGTTGAGAAGGCATCGAATTTGGCCTCGAACGCGGTTGTTTCTTCGAAGAAATTGGCGAAGTCAGTCGACGGCACCGAGTTTTCAGTTTTAGGTTGGGTTGTTCGCGGGCGCGGCATCGACGTAGAACTGAGCGCCGACGTCGACGCAGAGAAGTCGGTCTCGAAAGTTGTTGCATTTGTCTCGAAGTTGAACGACGACTCGAAATTCGCGAAGGAATTGTTGCTGACCGTGGAAACATTGACGCCGGAGTCGTTCAAGAAGGATTCCTGAGCGGCCAACGCAGATTTCTGCGGAACGTTAGAGAAGTTCGAGAAGTCGGCGAAAAGATCAGTCTTTGCCGGCGGAGCCTCGGGCCTAAAGTCGTTGGCGGTCGGGAACGTCGACGCAGCCTCTTCTTTCTGTTTCAGTTCTTCGAAAACTGCGTATTTGTCTGCTGGAGGAATTTCTCCGCCCTTGTTGCACGGCGGTGAGGAGGACAAACCCCCGATGATACGCGGGGAAGTTGCCTCGCTCCCGCTATGCACAGTGGAGGAGCCGAATGACGACGATGATCCCATGGTCTCGACGGGCGCTGGTCGGTTCGCGGGCGAGAGTTCTACGAACAGCTCGGTGCTCTCCTGAGTTCGCGCACGAGACAGCGACGAAGCCACAGATTCGAAGGAGAATTGAGCAGCCGAGAAATTCGCCTCTCGCTGAACCGGGGCGGGCTGAGTGAACTTGAAGTCGTCCACAAACACGCTATCGACCGAAGTCGATTGCGGAGGTACGTGGCCGATGAGGCCTGAGTTCGGTCTCGCTCTATCGAACACCGCGTTGAAAACCGTTGAAGGAGCGGACGAGGTCGGCGGCACCACTCGATTTGCGCTCAACTCCTGAAGTTGGGAAAAAGGGGGAAAATTGTTAATCGAATCACTCAGGGAAAAACGGATCCACTCATGAAATGAGAGAAAGCAGTGAGGAAGACGGAGCTCTTCCGACCATCCCGACGAGACTCCAGTGCGTAGGACTCACATTTATCGCGGCTGACTGGGGTCGAGTTTGCGCACTCGTATTATTTGGTAACGCGTTAGACATCTCTCCTAGACTTAATAGAGCATTTGAGGCGGAAGTGGCGCCGCTCCGTCCCTGTTGACTCCCTCGACCGGGTGGCGGTGGCAAACTCCGTTTTGAGAAATCGAGGCCTTCGAAACTGAATTGGGTTTGAGCCGAGCTCGCTGGAGCTGTAGACGGAACCCTCTGAGGTGGCCTGTTCAACGTAACGGCCATGTTGGAAGTGGTCCCCTGCGCGTGAGACGGAGACGCTCGGTGGACGTCCTGAGTTCCATCCAACCAACTACTGCTGGATGAACCTGTACGAATGAAAAGACTTGCATGACCGATCCATTCAACGCAGCTGATCTTTCCCACATCGCCTCTTCGCTAATCGGAACGCTCGCAACCATAGCTGCTCACCTGCTGTAAAACCTTTGGGGAGAGTCATCGAGACTTGATTCGATTCTCCGCTAGCCGATGATTGCGCAGAGATCCCCTCGGAAAAGAAACCCGATGAGCCCGAAGAGCCGAGGCCCTGACGAGTCTGTCCAGACATCCGCTTTGGAGTTGAGGGTAACGAACTCGTCGGAGGCGGCGGCAGCAAGGGTTGAGGATTAACCGGGGGTAAACAGACCTTATTTGGTTGAAAATATCCGTTTGATTCAATCTGTCGAAGGAAGCGGCAGCTCTTACTCATCCGGTCTCTACACTCGGAATTTCCTCACGGGAATCATTCATTGAGTTAGAACCACGAATTTAAAGGAGAACACTGAAATTTGCAGGGACAATGGTTGGAGGGAATCGACATCGGAGAGATTAATTGCGTAAATGTTTTTGTTAACGCACCACAGAACTCGTTTGAGACATTTCAGACGTCGATCCGAATGGATCAGATCCAAAAGCTGCTTCTGCCGAAGTTATCTCCCCTTCGATCTGATCGATGCCCTGTGGATGAAGCCACGCTGTGAATCTCCCATGCTAGAAATCCCTCCGGCGTGAACGACTTAGAAACTTGAATGTAGTGCCGGAGCCGATAGATTTCACATCTTGGAAGATTCTGTTTTGAGAGAGTTTGGAGAGTTCGATCGTGATCGGATTATGGTATTCGATGGATCTCGATTGATTTCGGATCGCTCGTCTCACACCGGAGGACTCGGGCGCGTTCAAAAGATAGTTCAAACATGTTTAGCGGATCGAAACAATGGGAACCAAGGGGAATTTTTACTGGCGTGGCTTGAAGCAAGCGGAGTCTACGAAGGGAAAGGTATGAAGATGCGATGTAAACATCTCGCTTGGACAATTGCAAGGCCAAAGGGAAGACGACATTCAATTTTAACATTTCTCTTCTGCGCAATGACACGAACCTGACGCAAACAATCCATCTCACTCTGCAGGTCAAGGAGGTCATCTACAACGGGCACTTCAGGTTTCCTCTCGGCCTCTTGCGATTCCTGAAGCAACACACAAACTATGGCATGCAGCTCGCTATCGGGCAGGTGGAACATTCGATGAAGTCATACAAATATAACAAAGGGGCAAATTTCTCAAGGATGGCTCAATCTAGGATGAGGACTACAGAATACAAGCAAGCACCCGCATCATCATTTCTCCTCGCTTTCATTGAGTCGAACACCCTGACGATGTTCTCTTCGTTCGGGTGGGGACGCACTCCGAGCATGGAATCACAGAGCAATCCACAATCGGGAGCGATTGGAAATCCGTTGATTTATTTCGGAGCGGATTCGGGGAAGCCAAGTCAACGATTAGTTTGAACCTCTAGCGTGAGCTTACGTGACTCGTAGACGAGGAAGGAAGAGAATTGCGGTTGCTGGCGTTGTTGGTTTGGCTCACCGTGGAGTTGGACGTAGACCCACTCCTGCGTTTCAACTCATGCTGCTTCATTTCAAGGACCACATGGAAAAGGTCGCGAAGAGCTGCAACGCGAACAGGAAGGGAATGAATTTCCCCTATCGCGTGTGATAGACCCCCAGACCGATAGAGCTCGTACATCCTCTCGCTTTAATTTGGAATCATACCAATCACGATCAGCGATGCCGCCTTCTCTGTTTTGATGGCTATGAAGGAATGCCCCCCTTGGGGGGCACCCGAAACGTAGCCGAACGCCCGAGGATCGGTCTGATCCTGGGATATGAAGGATATCCGGTGAACCGGATGGTGGCACATCAGTTCCTGGGTCTTTTCGTCGAACACTTTGACACCTTCAAGTGAGACAGTGAGTGAAACGCGTTGCTTGTGTTCCCCCGAAGCCTTCACCACGGATTTCAGCCTCGCCATCGCGTCCGCACACATTCGATCGCCCCGATCCTGGAAGAAGCGTTGATTCAAGCGTTGCTCATGGAATCGAACTGAAAAGACGCCCAAATGGATCTGGCAGGCTGACTCGGCTACTCCACGGTCGCTCGCCGAGCTAGCCGCTTTACTCAAATAGTGAAAGCCATCAATCGGCCCGATCAACACATTTCCCGTCCACGAGCGGTGTTCCATTAAGGACGATATCCTGCTTGGCTACTACGGGTGTACTATTCTGTCAATGTCCGCTCGACTTGCTCCGATTCGGATGGAAAAGGCTGAGCTCTAGGGCGCGATACACCGAGAGAGAACACGACGACAAACATATTTGCATTCCGAGAATGACAGCTCCAGAGGAAGTGGAATCAGCTGGTCTAGCTAATCTTACGTGGGCGACGGCTTCGCTGCCGATGAGTTTCCCCTTGAATGTGATCCCTTCTCCTTGGAAACGGAAGGGGTCATTCTTAGGTCCTGGAAAAAAGGAGACAACAGAGTCGTATGCTTCGGTCATCTCGGCACTTAGACTACAATCCTCCGATGAGCTTATTCCCGCTACTATCGCATCGAGTCGGTTCCTTAGCTCGCACGAAGAATTATTCTAGTACGCCCGACGTCGACGAGAGCCTTATCTTCATTTTCATTTTCCCGGATAAATTGTACGACCCATCGAATTAGCGCTTTTCGGAATCACTGATCTAAGCGTTCCGGCGATACGAGCGTTTCATCACTGAGCAGCCACGGTGACACGAACGATCGAGTAGGCTGCGATGCTGGTAACTGGCGCAATAAGCCTTAGGCCAGACGACGGAAGGCAACCGCACTGGTAATGGGCACGATCAAGAGAAATTACATCAATTCGCTGTCTCGCGAACACATCCGCGAGCGAAGGGCGCAGAGTAAAGCAAAAGGGAATTCGCACAGGTGTATGATCATCGCTCTTTTCGAGCGCAGAATCGTGACGCGCTCTCCGAGTCCGGTCACGTTGGACTCATGCGACAGCGCGCGGATCCGGCTCTTCATTGAATCAACAACGGCAGGTGATTGAGCGACTCAAAAAATCAATGAGTTTGAGCATCCACACCTGATTCGAGCTACAATCAGGGCGGAGGCGTGGGTACCCGCGTGTTACAGCGAAATTTTAGCAGCCAGAGCCGCGCGACATGTATCATGCCCATTTTCTCTGCAGCCCGAAATCGTTCCCCGCATTCGGGTTGATGCATCCGAGGAACAGCGACCACGATAGGTACGCTGCCAGTGAGCTATCTTCCATCGTCTCTCACGGAATGAGTTATATCGAGGAAGCGAGACACACAATTCCCCAAGTCGGCAGCGGCTCATTGTGAGCAAACGCACGTCTTCTCGACAATACATGCCACCGGGATCGCCCGAGTCCCTGACGAGCGATTGACCACTGGTACTCGTCGTCGGACACCGCCATGCGGAAAGCGACCGCGGCGGATCCAACCACAGCTCCGATGCTTGTAATAGTCGTCAGGACCATCGACTAGTCGATCCATCGATCGATCGATCCATTTGACACTTGATCGATCCGTCTCCTCTCCGGGATAAGACAATTAATCAATTACGCAACCCCAAACGAGCAGTCGATGACGCTCGAAAGGCCGGGAGTTCGGACAAGCCACACGACTTGGCCGTCGCTTCAGTGTGCCTAGAGGAGCGACCGACCTACAATGTCTTCGAATGCGAATCACGCCACGGAATGGTATGACGGAGTCAGCGGATCTACAAGCAGAATATCCGACTAGGGACACGAATTCTTAGGAGCTCCCTTCAAGTCGTCCGGGCAGATTGATTTAGGAGACTGACTGAGGCAGAGTTCCTCAAGGAAATCCTTTTTTCGCTGTCGCAGACGAGGCCAGAAATCCCAAAGTGAGGGAAATCACGAAAATGCTGCTGTATTATCTAGCATCCTAGAATTTATGGAATGGCTCACCTTTCTCTCTCCTATGCTTTGTGGACATGGTGGATTGGATCGCCTTTCGATGACTTCCAGGGAAGGGATGCTCAGGTGGAAGACACAGAAAAGCGAGGCTTTTCGCTGAGGGCTGAGTTGAAGGTGTTCATCCAATCAGGGTTCGGGCTAAGCACTAACTAGCGGAAGTAGTTCTGCGAAGAAAGAAAAACGAATTCCTTATTCCACCCGTGGGTACCCGATAACTCGAGTTTGCATGAGCTAGATTTCCCAGTCTGGAGTTGCATTTGAATGAATCCGATCGTACAACTTCGCGAGACGGAGGAGCAGGCACAGGGGCAGGTTCCTCTAGAGTAGTGCACTGGTCTAACCGCGATAGTGCGACAGAGAACACAACGTCGATCATTGAAGTGATCCGGTCGAAAGGAGGCAATCGCTTGATTCAAGCTCCATGGCATTTCATTAGTCGTCGAAAACTCCCCTCAGGTGTTGCGAGCAAAGTATCTCTCTCTTCAAAGGCGAAAAGTCAATGAACTAATCACTCGATCCCGAACGGATGAGTTCCCGTCTTCGAAACGTCAGCTCAACGACGACAATAATTATTTACTTTCAATTGTCTGCTCCGACTAATGACTGACGATGAGTCACGATCCGTGAACATCACCGGCAGACCCACCACCAGCGGATAGCCCGACCACGCATTCATCCACGAGGATAGTTTCTGTAATTTCCAGTGTCTCTTCCCGTCCGGTACCATGTTTCCCCCTGGCAACCGCCACGGTCACCGTCGTTTGTGGTATTTTCCTCTCCGCTCAAATGCGGAAGATTCCGAGAGAAATTTCATTTGAAAGGCTGCGGCGAAAATATTCGTTTTCCTTCGCTCAAGGGACACGAATGCGGCCCTCTGCATTCGTGAACGTACGTACATTTATCATGCCAGGGAGAGATCAGAGGGAGATTCCGGTTCAGGAATGAGCCCAACCCGATCGAACGTCATGATAATGTGGGTATCCCTTGAGCTCCTGACGAACCTGCACATGATTCGGGAGAGTCTCGCGGTGTCATACATATGGTCGAGGATCTGTCAAGCACTCATGAATATTCGATGCTTGTCACGAGTGTTTCGTGAGCGAACATATTAAAGAAAAGATCTTCCCAGGCAGCTATTCGTGAAGTGCCAGCAAGAGATCTTGAGGAATGTCCGCGACGGAACAATCGATCCTTTCCCAAAGACAATGTCGATCCTCGTCTACGGCCGCAGAACCCGGAGCGATTCCATTCCGAAATCAGAAATCCTCAAACAACGACCCACGGCTGCTTGTCGTGGAGCGAGCGTCACCCGGCATCCGATCTGCCATCGCTGCTTTGTGACTTTCCGGTGTCGAAAAACTAACTTTTCCGGTCGGCTTCGCCAGCCATTGAGGAGGTTCATCCACTACCAGGCCGGCCCATCCAGACACTTTCGGAAAGAACAAGTGGTACTTGTTTCATACTTCTGGCAGGGAGCTTGATTCATAAGTTGACTGCACGCTTCTGACAAAACGGCTGGATTTCTCTAACCAGCTATTATGGTCGTCAGCATCTTTCCAACACGTCGAAGGCGGGAAACTGGCGAACCACACGAAGTTCTCAGACCAGCCGAGACTTTACGTCTGCATACGTTTGCAAGCTCCATACCGAGTTCGAAAGGTTACCACCGAAACCGGTCGTTAACGACGCCCAGCCGAGGCAAAAAAGTTCGATTCGTATGAAGTTCCCACGTATCGTCTCAAACTCATGCTCGACGGAAAACGGATGGAACCCGAGCTCTAGCGCAACACTAGCCCCAAGCGTAATCGGGCAGTTCGTCTGGGAGCAGCCGACCAGACAAAAGTCCGATTGCGATCTTCGAGCACGATTCGAAAGCGGAATTGAGGTCTGCATGGAGTTTTCACCAGTTCCTTCGGTCTTCACGTATCCCGTCAGACTGTTGAGCTGTCCGTCACTCCCTAGCTCGCCCGCGTAGTCGGTGGGCTGCTTGGGAGCAGCTCTAGAAATACCGAAGTAGGACAGGGTTCCAGAATAAGACGTTATTGTTCGGAAGTCGTTGTCGTGCCGCATCGCCATCGTCAACTTCAGTCTGAGGAAGCTCTGCTGGACAACGTTTTTACGTGACTGGCTGAAACACTGCCTGAGCGTCACCGGTTCAGATGCAGAATCGGAGTCAATCCGTTTCTATGGATGGACGGATAAGAAATCAGAGCTGCACATGTTGTTCAGCAGATCTTCAGGCATCTCTCCCATTTACGCAGAAGTGTCAGCCGAGCATGACTGGACGCAGCGGTAGATCACGCATGAGAGTTTGACAGATTCGCAGAGCACATCAGGCAGTACCGGGAGAAATCCTTTCTCGGAATAGTCCTTTTCTGCACCAGGACACCAAGCTCTTCTGCACGAGGGAAATCGTAGTCCTCTGAAGCAGCGTATCATCTACGTCACGGTCACGACCCACTATCGAATTGCAAGACTAGGTGCGCGTCAGAGACTCCAAACGTCGTACGCTGCCCATCCCGTTTTACTAACCGATCAACAAGCATGAATAACAGACTACCGAAGAGGAATCTCATTTTTCGGGAGCTTGATCATAATCGACCAGCTGACAGATCACTCGAACGCAGTGTACGTCTATCTCGATCAAGCGCGTAATGAAATAAATATCACTGACCCGCTAGGAGCTATAGTTAGCGTAAGCCAACCCTGTACGGTCAGCTGATTGGCGTAGAAGACCTGCTGATCACGTACATGCATCCGAACCAGGTGTACCACCTTGGCTGCACCGACGAAGTCGCGCGGATACAAGTCGGACTTTTCCACCGAGGCTGCTCAGTTTCGGTTATCGAGCAGCTGCGTCCGAAACCTCCAGCTAGCCATCGAGGTCTCGTTCCGTGATTTGCTCCGATCCTAAGCGTTTGTTCCCGCGGTCTCGGAAGGAGTGCCTGCAGCAACGTCTGCGACGGCCACTTCTCTACGGGAACTCCGGAGACCACCACCGTCGCTCGTAGAGAAGAGTTCGGAGTGACTGGATACGGTAGATACCAACCTTGCCCTTCTCGCGAGGACTGTGCAGGACGAAGCACCGCTGGAAGCCAGAAAAACACGACGAGGAAGAAGTTTAGTTGACATCTTGCGTGAACACCAGTTCGCTGGTGCACCCCGATGTTGTCACCAACAGCAGCACCGAGTCGTCGCCATCTTGCCGTGCTGATCTGCCGCTGCGGGACAAAGCGCTGCGGATACGCCCAGCTGATCTGTCTGCCGATAGTTGCGCTGGTCACGCGCGAAAATTCGAAAAACGGCCGCGGAGAACCACTTGAAGCCGCAAGCTTCGCGATGTGAAACTGTTGAGAAGGCTGTCGACTTCGTCGTCGTCGACGTCTTGTATAAGTCCGACGGGATTATCCAGATCGACTGTCGCTTTCTGTTGAATGAGAGGGCTCCCAGACGAGATAAGAGGATTGTAGCGTTTCATAGCGGCGGCGTTCGCGGATGCATTCGAAGCGCTTACTCATATGATGAGGGCTTCGCGGTGGGGCAACCTTGGGCAACTTTGTTTCACTGTCTCAGAGTGAATTGCGAGCAAGGGCTCCAACGCTTCAATGAGGTTCGTTCTGGACCAGCGCTCGTGGAGCTGTCGATACCCGATGAGGTAAGGCTCCTCGATCCTGGTCGTCATGCTCAAATCCGGGGGCTTCAATCGATTCGGTGTCGAGAAATCACCTCTTCGATGGGAGGTGAGTGTCCTTGGAGCGAGAGCTGCCTAACGAGCCGTTCCTCGCTTTTTCGGAGACATATCCATTCTCGAAGAATTTCAGGATCCGCTTGAACCCGCGGTTTGCGCGCAGTGACTCATCCCTGGGTCGCTCCGGTCTGCCTCCTTATGGGTTCCGGTTCTGGGAATCTCCGGAAGTCGCTGTGTAATGGTTGAAGGCTTTAGATGTGTGACATGCTTGCGTCACCTTCTTCCCATCCAGAGCAGCGAGCTTTGAGGCATCCGTTGCGGGCGACAAGCACCGCAATATTTGAGACGATGATGTTGGAGACTCCAGCGTCGCAAAATTGAACCGACCAATGGTGAAGCCTGCCACTTGTCGACTCTCGCACCGCCTGTACCACGGTCCACGGTATTTTGACCGCGAATGTCGACTGGCTAAACCTCCGTGATTTCCAGGGCAGATGACGTGGGACAGTTAAGAGTCCACCGGGAACGGAAGACCGAGGAATTTAACCTCAATATTTCCAATAGTTGGTATCCTTGGTTTCAGGATCACGTGAAATGATAGAATCTGCTGGTCGTACATTCCTCCGAGAACGCACTTAGCGGCCGCCGGCCGCGCCGGAAGGATTCCGGCTTCAATGAACATCGGCGTCAACGTGAGCAGGTAAATAATAATGCAAATGACAGAACAAACTGGTTACTGCTCGTGTTACAGAAAAGTCGCTGTCGTTCTGGTTGTTATGGAATTTCTCTGTTTGGAAGCCTCAAAGCTCGGCATCCCACATTTCCGGCAAAGACTCATAGAAGAAGACTCAGAAGTGGGCAATTCTTCTGGTGAACATCGATTTGCTCGGAAAAATATTCACTTGTCAAGTTCACCAGAATCACAAGGGGAGAGAACCTCTTCCGGAGAAAAAT
The DNA here is from genome assembly GCF_000255335.2 of Galendromus occidentalis. Taxonomy (NCBI): domain Eukaryota; kingdom Metazoa; phylum Arthropoda; class Arachnida; order Mesostigmata; family Phytoseiidae; genus Galendromus; species Galendromus occidentalis. The sequence continues at coordinate 702,451 of NW_003805462.1, forward strand.
GAGCCGACTCCCAAAGCCTCACAGCGATTCGGGAGGACAAAAGTTCGCGTTTAACGAGGAACTTGTCCATGGAACGAAGTTACTCATTCCGTCGTGAGTAGAAGAATTTCACTAAGCTCGGTTCCGCAACTCGTTGATACCGTGCGCTCGGTTCCGTCAAACGAGCGGCAAGCGCTCGCACTGTGATTTCAGCAGCGGCTGACATAATATTTTTCTATTTTTGATGCAACGCAGTCTTGTGTTTCATTTTTTCCCCGCACGCCAGATATAAATATCGCTCCGCTATGTGACCCCATGCCTCTTCTTGCTTCGCGTGGGACCATTCCTTGAACGGACGCATCCCCTTGCCATGCGAGAATTATTCGAGATTGAGAGTCGGGGAGAGGTAGCATTCTGGAGACCCAGACTTAATCCCAAAATCAAACCTCTAATAGAGGACAGAGGTCTATCTCTGTGCGTAGAGTCATCGTCATCGCTCCCTCGCAGAGAACCCAACATTTGTTCGTGTCCTCTTGCATATGCACTGCTGAAACACTGGAATGTTTCGCATGCACTTCCTCCGAGCTATCCACTCCTGTGCGCACTCAAAGAATATCCCTGTCGGTGCTGTTCCTCTGTTGGCCATGATCTTGAAATTAACCATGTCTTCTGCGTTTCATCGTCTTCCGATGATCAAAGGGGAGAAGGGAGTGGGCTCACCGTGAGCTTCGTTTTTCAGAAGCGAATACTCCCGATATTCGTACGTCATGCGCGACGATCCGAGAATCCCTATATTCGTTGCCTACCGTACATCATAAAGGTAGAGGTCGTACATCATTGATAAAGGTCGCTCCAAGAATTTTTCCGTCCCGAAGAGTCTCTTCCGCCCGATCGGGCATTGCATTGAAATTATGATTTTTGTCAACGATGGTTTGGGGTTTGACTTCCGAAATTTTCGGGAAACCCGACAGTGGCTGAGCTCCCCAACCGACCGCAGCGAAGTTCAAGAAATCCCGAATCGATGGCCCAAACTGTGAGAAATTTTGAAATACGAGGGCCGGTTCTGGCGACTGGGGTAATCATCTCGAGAGCAGCATCGGTGCATGTCACAGAAAGACTGATGTCTGTTCGAGCTCCGTGGATGAGCGATAGAGAATGTACAGAACTCCGCGCCGCACCGGAACAGGAGTCAGGACAAGATGCAGAGGGACCTGGCCCTCGACACTAACCGAGCGGGGAATGCCAAAACATTGAGGATTTGCGCATAATATCATATATTGCAGCGCCGAACAAATGTCGTCTCATTGCACGCAGGCATTGTCCTGAGTCCTACTGCTCGCGGAAGTAGCACGTAGGTGCGTGAACATGCGCGCTGCAGCGGAGCGCGGCGGGGACCGGTACTTAATGATAGTTTCGCGTTTGACTGAGCATCGAGAACTCAAGTGATCTGACTGCCTAACTTTCGTAAGACGGGGACAGTGAGATAGGCTCGAGCAGATGCTCCATGTGAACGGATGTTCAATATTGTCAGTATTGATTTAGTCCGAAACTACTTCTTGAGCTTTCGGGTGCCGATCGATTTGAACTTGAAACTTTGGGTAAAACTGATGGCTGTTTGAGACATTGCCCCATCCGAATCAGTTTTTCTCCACGAAAACTTCGAAGCTGGAAAGTCAGCTTACTTTGATGGTCGAATTCGCGCACGCTTTCGACTTCTACATGACGTCGAAAATTTCCTTTCGTGGTTTTTTATGTTCTTGTGCAAGGCTCATTTTCAGCTGAGTGAGTGAAGAAAATTCCATCCGCGATTTTCCGGAACTTCGCGACCGTTGGTCCGACGCATAAGATGACGGCTGAACCCCTTGGAGACAAACTTTCCGGGCGCCCCCTCATGAGTTCCGGCAGACCGATCGAAGCGATAGTTCATAGGGCTTTTCGGTGTCGTTTTCCAACCGACAAATCAGATGGGATGAATTTCCGACCGTCGCTTATTCAATTCGAAACGGATATGGATGGAACGAGGCACACCTGACAATTTGTTCGAACCGGTTCCGATGCGGCCGACACGGATCGCTCGCCTCATCACCGCGCGCCACTTGTTGGTAAACTCTACCACTTACTTGTGAGGACTCCCATCCTCATTCGATCACTAAGCGGATCCTAAAACTTTCAGAGAATTCCGTTGATGGCACTTTTATCACTTCACATGGACATCCGAGAGCTTCCGGAAAGGGAAACAGATCTGTGGCACCGTTATACTCAGAACCTAACTAGCAACAGTTCGAGAAATTCCCATTAAACCAAACAAACGATCGGGATGATTTCGTTCGGCAGTCGACGATGGCTAATCGACCGGCCGGAAAGTAATCGAGGCTGGGTGACGAAGCTTTCGCTCGCGTAAATTTGCACTAGTACCTGCGGGAAGAGCTGCGCCGCGCGCGGCAACCGGCAACCGACTGAACCGTAAGTCAGACGACCGAACGTCGGCAGCGCCACCGATGGTGAAGCGACGGCAAGGACACACATACCACTTACAACAATGACGGGCCAAACAGCTGTCTTGCTCGCTTGCTTTCGTTGCTTAGCCGCTCGGTCAGTCCCGGGATCTTTCGGAACAACCTCCATCTGGTGGACCTGACTTGATTTCACTACTGGCTCGAGCTGTGCTCGAGACAAACGTCAATCGTCACGTCCGATTCTGTCCCTTGCTCAAGTCGGCAACTTTGGGACTCCCTCGTCATGCACAGGAAAGAGAGGCGAAGACGCTTTGTCAAAGACCAGGAAGTATTCTGGTTTCGTTGTTTCTCCCACGCTGGGCTACCGTTTGTCGGTACCACGTTCGCGGACCGAACAATTGCTGTGGTTGCAACGACAGCAGGTGGGTCTGCGCCCGACGCCTCGACCGGTGGTGATGGACCTGCCGCCCGTGGATCGGGGGATCGGCGGGCGTCAATCGACGACAGCTTTGCCAACTCTATCTGGCGGCATCTTTCTACTCTCACCGCCGGATCATATTCATGTAAACCTCTTCGATTCCCCATTGCTGCCGTGTCGCTGATCGCTGCATCCGACAGCTTTCATCGCGGATCGAATTTGTTTGATGAAACCGATCGCTCTGACTGCCGCGGCAGATTTCCTTGCTTCCCCGAGACGGCGCGGCGCGTAACTACCGGCTACGGAATCTGTATCACCCTCTTCCAATCCTGCAGTCCCCGTGAGCTCCTGGCATTCGACTCTCGGCCCTCCGGGAATCCCGGGAATCGCGGGAGGAAAAATCTTGGAAATTGGCACGTATGTACTGCCGTATTGTGTTGCACACAAAACGTCGTTTCGTGCCTGACACTAATTCCCCGACTGACATAGTTATGATGATGGGACGTCGTAGGCTGGCATCGAATAAGACTATAAATAGATCGAAACGATGGTAGCATCATCATCGTTTTTTCCGTCGAGCTGCTCCTTCTCAATGTCAGACAGCATTACGAATTGTCGTACGTACGGAGCGATTTAATAAACTCATTCATTCACCTCGATCTGCTTTCGCGCAGCGAATCGACGCACCGCTAGGGATTGAATAATTGATTTCTTGAACGCGGAACATAAATCCGAAGGAATCTCGACGTTGGTGTTAAATTTATTCATTCGCCTTTGATTAGAACGAAGCTCCCGCTCGCAACTCGATGATGAGTCATTCCAGAGAGGCTTTATCGTGTTTCAGAAAGCGCGCTAAATTTCCCACGCGGCACTGAAGGCATCTATCGTCGTTTGAACTGATTCGGCTCGATTTCAGGATATTCAGATCGTCACCGAGATCCGCGCATGAATCGCCAGGGTGTGCAGGTAAACGCTATAAAATATGGTACATATATCTTCCACGCGGCGGATAGCGTCCGAAATCTTGAGCTGGTGAAACGAAAGAGCTCTCGCCCCGCGACCGGCGAGTCTTGGGTTCTGATAAGCGAGCCGCCTACCGCAGGTCGATTACGGGGTCGAAATGTCAAATATTTTGATCTATGTACCCTTTCTGACGATTTCTCTCGATCTATCGTTTAGCGCGCGGCAGCGAATATGACAATTGGCTCTGCTAGGGCGGATGAGCGAAACTGCGGGCGTTCCTCATCAAGAATACGGCACGAGTATAGCACGCTGACCTTGTTCTTCAGGCACAGGCCCGACTTCGAGATGAACTTGTTTTGATTCAATCATAATGGTGCTTCCTGATATCCACAGAGGATATTCTCAGTTCGAGCTCAAGCACCTCTTCAACAGTTTGGTACGAGCTCTGCAGGAGCGAGGGGCGAGGAAGCATGTCTCGCGCGGATGTATTCATTGACTCCACATGTCGGAATGAGGCTGGCGAACTCTTCCCGTGGTCTCTGCGCGGCTAATGATGAGGGTGAAGAGCTGAGCGCATTCCTATGATGAGTTGCCTGGATATGCCCGGACTGATCTCTCACGATGACACCATGAACTGAGCTCTATCAGAATGGTGGCAAGCCTCATCTTCGGAGAGCTCTCGGCTCTCCCAACATCTGCTGTCTTGCTAGAGTGCTATCGATATCGAACATGACTTCGAGCAGCTTTGACGAGGGCTTCCAGTAGGAATTCCGTGGGCGGAAAGTTTTAACATCGAATGAAGCGGGAAGAATCGGAAAGCTGTGCTCCTCGGAGGCGTTTTCTCAATCAAAGGTCGCATGGAAAATTCGGATGTTTCTGCTATAGTCATTTCACCATACATTCAGCCAGCAGTGCTTTCCAATCCTGAACTTAAGACGAACATCATAAAAGCAGGAGCGAGTCATCTTCCGTGAGTCGTGAGGATTCCGGATATACATCCCTGTACAGCATCCAGCATTTCCGAGAAAGTTCGGCGGGGAGGGAACTCCCCCATGGATCACGACTAGTGATGTGTATAGGGCCTCCCGGATTTCTCTGAAGCCGAAGGGAGAAAGGTCGAAGAATATTCAGATCAACCATGAGATATGCGATCTCCTTTGACAGCGAATCATAATCTCACTCGTCGTCCTCGGGAAACCGGAGGACGCTTCTGCGTGACACCCAAGAATCCAAGACCGAGCGAAACATGGATCTCATAGATAAAGAATTCCTTGCTCATGAATGGGGCTCGACTTTCGTCGCGGTCACGGTCACGGACCATTTTTCGTTACATTGCGGGGCGTTTCTCCATGGAAAGTCTATGGGAGCCCGAGAATGCCGCGAATTTCCGGTCGAAAAGCCGCGACAAAAGTGGAGCCCTACTCATGATCAAGGACCAAAGTCGAACTTTCTTTCTATTCGCAGTCATTCGCTCCATCCCGAGTCCCCGGAGCTGTGTTTTTCTAGATCGTTCGAGTGCACATCGAGTTGTACTAGTCACGGACTGCTCAATCGTGGATTGAGTTATTTGCGCAGCCTGCCGGCGATTTGAGGGACCATGATCAAATCGGATTTCTGTTGGCCACATATTGCACAAGGGAGATGCCCCTTTAACTACTATGCTTGGAATTGAAAAGGAAGAGAGAAACAATCGTCTCCTGCTGCTGGAACGATGGTCATTGAAAGTCGGGAGCTGCCTCTGTCATCCCACGACATTCAAGCGTGAAACTGTCGTCAATTCCCGGTCGGAAGCAAGCTTTTTTTTCACGGTCCCCTCCAATTAGTTTGTGTACCCCGGCGACTAAAGCATCATTTCAGAATCATCAGCCAACAGGAAGGGCGCTACATTCGGGTAAACAGAGGAATTCCGAAGGACTGAGTCATTCTGATTTTCGAATTATTGTCGGAAATATGTCGAGAGATGAATGTCCAACTTCGCGGGCATTATCCGAAAACATCTGCCGTGCGGGGACGCTCATTGGTCCCGACCGGAGGTCAGGATCGAGCTCATGCGAATCCTGGGATCGGACAACGTCTGGGTTCAGTCCGGGAGAGAGCTATTCGCGGCAGATTGTCGACGGGAAGAAAAACTTCGCAAATGAGTTGACTCGCCGCGCGATAGAATCGATCTTCATCAGCCAAGGTCACTCGCAATTTCTGTGCGGCGAAACACAGCTGAAGTTTTGGCAAACGCCTTCATTTCGATGTGCGCCCCGAGCATGTGAATTCAGCGAGCATCAGTAGAATCGATGTGAGTCTCAAATGAGCTTCTCAGACAAGTAGAGAACTTATTCTGTCCGGAGTTTTCGAGGAAGCTCCCTGGAGTTGACTTTTCCGTTTTTTCGAGGAATGATTACAATGACAATCTTACATGCTACTCCGACTATACCGAACTCCATATCAGAAATGGTTACCTCGCGAAAGACTTTCGGAAGCGCGTCAGACAATGAAGGTCATGTTCCCCTGAAGCAGTTCCGGTCGGACCTTCGGGATAGTTGTTTTCTTGCGGAACCTTCCAATGATCTCAAGTCCTGCTGATCTAACACTTGGTTGACGACACGATCACCTGCTCCACGCTAGAGAGCGTGTTCTCTGACAAAGTCTGCCCGAATCGACTGTCGCCACGACTGGGAATCAAAGGGAAGGCACTAACCTTGATGTGGGGGCAGAAAGTTCTCCAATAAGAACCTTTTCCGTGTGTTTTTCTAGCGTGCGCACCCGAACCCCGACTCGAATCGCCGGAGAGACACATTGCGCGTTCCCGTAGCAGCTAGCGATGTTCCGGCGTAAACAAAATATTTGTGAAGACCGACTGCTTCTCTGCGGCGCCGATCGGAAATCTCAGCTGCTCGATGCGGGGGACTTCGTCGCCGCCACTCCTCACGGTCCTCGCCATTACCTGAATCAAGTTCCGTCTAGATGCGGTAAAGGAGGAGTGAGGTATCTCTTCTCTGATCAGACGTGCCGAAGGCACCCCTTCATCGACCGGAGCTCCATCGATAAGTCACCAGCGTCCAGACGCGCCGCTGCTTTTGAAATAATCTCTCATCGTCGACCAGTTCGCATTCTGTCTTCCCGGAGCGAAGGAGCGGAAGAAATCCGACCCTTGAACGGGTGGAGTTCTCTGCACTTCTGATTCGAAGACATTTTTCTCTTTTTATTGAGGCGTCTCCCGTACTTGACGCCAGCACGACGATACATGATCTTACCCAATCGCATTATTCTCCGGCGCTGTGGAGATGATTCCTGATCGAATCCGAAAGCTCAAGGTCCGACTGCACGATTCATCGCTAAAGGAGGTTGTGAGAGACAGGAAATTATAGTTCGACTATCGTCGAGGGCTTTCCGATCCTACCTGATCAACATCTTCGTCGCATCGCATTCTGACGCTGGGGAATCCCCCCCGGATGTCAGTTCTCGACTCTAGTTCTCTTACACACTTAACTTCCCTCTAGACATGCAACGACGCCCTTTTCCATATCTCAGACCGATCGATGACTGCTGCTCGGTCTGAGTGATTGTGAGGGAGGTAAGGCTCGAGGTCACCCAAAGAAGCTACGTTATTTCCCCCGTACGAAAGGGGTAATTCGAGCTTCTCAGTCCCGTATCTCGCAAAATAATCGTTCATGCCATCGACGCTGAGAGCAAACAGGACCGCGTGGGCTCATGGCGGGCACCCCCATTGCTTCTTGATAAGCATTGAGTTTCTCAGGGCTCCGGGCGGCGTGCTGCGGCTTACCCGAGAGGACAAAATAGGGGTAGCGCTCCGCTCCGTAATGATCTTCAAACCCACAAGCTGTAGTGCTTCAGCACTCGACCATCATTTCGATGCCGATCCTTGAACCAAATTATCACTCGAGCTACCTGTCGCTCTGAAGAGCCCGTCATTGACCTTACAAAATTCTATCGGGGCTAAGGGATTCTACTGAGAATGGTCTTTTGAGAAGATGGGATACGTGGTTCCCGAAAGAGTCATTTCATGGCGCCCCATGGGTTTTTCATTTCGGATGGATCTCTACGGACTATGCTGCGATCTCCCATTCTGATCCCACCGGATTCTCTGATCGATATCACCGAGCACCTTACAATATGAATCATCTGCCATCGAATTTCTTAGTCGTGGATCCCGATACTCATAGAATATGGACTCGCTCAGAGCGGCACAATGTGCGAAGCTCAGAGCGGGGCTCCTGCTTAACCGGTGGGATTGAGTGATCAGACTTGCGATGTCATCGCGTATAAACCAAGGGCGACTGGTCGTCTCTGGAGCTCAGAAACTCTGGAGCTTGCCTCGGGTTTGACTGAATGTCACGGTCCATGATGGGGTCATTCGAACTCGCTCCGCCGGGAGACGGATTGGTTCTATTGTATTATATATAGGAGAACGGAGCTTTCGACCCAACACTATTTTCTGATCCGGTGCGTAGGTATTCATTGAGAACACGAGGCATCAGGAGTTCTGATTCGGGACTTCTATGAGTCTGAAACCTCGAGAAGAATCGATCGAAGGCCCTCATCGAAGAGCATTCTTCCTGCGTTGTCCGGACAATATCGACAATTTTTGCGTTCTCAATGACTTCGACGAATATGCCGCCCCTTGTCTGATCCCCTCGGCAAGTCGCGTCGATTCCTCTTTGCTGGATGAAGGATCCCTCAAGAGAAAGATCGTTCCTCCCCATATCCAATAAATCTAGATACTTGGGGCGGAACGAATGCACCAAGCCCTCCTCACCTCTTTCCTCCAGCACCCTAGCTGTAGCACCGTCGGAACGAAAATTATAGTGTCAAGTGAGGTCGTCCACCTAGAGCTACATTGAAAACGCTCTCAGTCTTCGGAGTCATTCGTGTTTTTACTGTACAGAACCAAATGTACTCCGATAACTTCTCACACGAACGTTGAGCTCACACCGTGTCCGTGTCTCTCCTCTGGGCAGGTCCCCGAACATTCCTCGTTCTCATTCATCACGGTCCGCTCGGGATTCGGGGAAGAAGCCGGGTGATTGAACGCATCATTTAGGGCAACGAGAGTGGAGAATATAGCTCGGTTTCATCGAAAGTGACGGTTCGCTATATATAATATAGCTCGAGGTGACGGTTCGCTTTTCGATATCAGGTGACCACAGACTTGGAGCCTTGTGTTTTCGATTACGTGTCCCTATGGAGCCTCATAATCCTTCTGTGGCCTCGGCGATGAGCCATGTAATTTCTGCTCTTCACAGCAGGACGTATGCCGTCCCCTGGTGGCTTCGGTGCTCGATCTGTCTGTTTCGAAAACACTCCTGTTTTGGCAGTAGTAAATCTCTCAGTTGCCCTTAGCTATCACATATCCATTCCATGCATTACGATGTACAATAAAATATGTATGAGTGATTGAAGTCCCTCCACGACACTGGGAAACGACATTCTAGAAGGAGAACCATATAGTTCTCCGGCTCGGTCGGACGACTTTTTCTCAACCTTCAGCTGTCACTAGTTTCGCCATTGGGGACAGGAGAGACATCGACCGATTGGAGTTGACCTCATTCAGTTGACCGATTCGGTTGCTGAGTTGATTCGGACTCAATGAATTTATTTTCTTGCATGCTGGCCCATCTGCAAGAAGGATTGAACGTTTGAAAAAATTCCCCAATTTTGTCAAACAGCAGAAGAACTCTTTCCCCTGTCTCGTGTGCCTTGATCAGAGCTCGATCCATAGAGCGGAGAGGCTACCGAGAACAACAGAATACAAAAAGATACCTCACCTGTCTTGTGGCTGACACAGGCGATTTCGATGAAATCACCCGCGGATCTCGTCAGAAGTTTACGTATGTACTCCCCGGCTTCTTTTCCGCAACTCCTCTCCACGGCTCGATGGGAGCAATCAATATATTCCTGGAAATTGCTGCGGAGAAACGGGATCGTGCTTATTTTCCTTCAGATACCTCCGCAAATCGGTTCCGTCAGCAGGAGTTTCCTTAAAATCATCCTGGTCCGATCTCAAATATCAATAAGTCACCTCCGGTCCATGCATCCTCGATAAGTCCAGGAATTCCGCTGTAAAGCTTACCAACAAGATCTACTGACTCTCTGGTGAGGTTCAACTCCCGCGCTGAAGTCCAACTTCGAAGTTAGGTTTGTCATGCACTTGTGTAACGTGTCTCCGATTTTGTTCATGCACGGCGCGTGTCTCAGGAAGGCTGTCACAAAGAACAAGATGGTTTTGCCTCTGTCGGGTCTCCCAACGAACAAGATGGTATGCCGAATTCATTATGGAACAAAAGCACTCCGAGATTGAATACGTTGCTTGCCGGATTCTACCGCACCTTGATGCAGAGAATGATTCGCGTCACATTTCCAGGTCACCTCTTGACTTATTCCTTCCAGGATAACGATTACCATCCCGCGAGGTAGCGGCGGCAGACATTCCTTCGCAAAATCCCTCGCACAGATTTCAGCTGCTCTCTCGACCCTGCGGAATCAATTAATCGATCTGTCGCACTTGAAGTCGACGTCCTCGTCTCTCCCGACGTTTCAGAATTACGAGGTCGGTAGCCCAATTATTTTTCGATCTGAGCTTTTATATGTAGGATTTCCTCTCTCAGTCAGTTCAACTGTCCACAGCAGGAGCTCCACGAGCAACGGGATAGCGAGAAGTCCGGTTCATACCGAACAAATGGTAATCATCGGAGGACTTCCATCGCTAGTAGAACGCTTGTTGGGCCCCTGTTCTTGACGACCATCCGGCTCGGCAGCGATCATCCCATCTCCAGCCGCTTAGATCGCACCGAAGTAGCTCAGATCGGTGAATACCCTATTGTATACTTATTCAGTCGACTGGTCTTACCTGCACTGCATCTCCAGCTGTTCCCTCGTCTCTGGTATTCGCTGTCCAGTCCCGAAGATAACGAGCTCCGAACCGCAAGCATCGAGTTTATCCGGGTCGCAGCCCGGCTTCACGGGGAGCCCAAGGGAGAACTTCAGGTCTGGAAAAACGAGCGAAAACTCGATTCAACATTTACGCAGAGACAAGTTTCTCCAGCGAACCGGCAACTGCAGACGAGCTATTCCTATTTTTGGAGCGAGCTCATGAAGATTGATGAAGGGCTAAACGTACGTGGAAGCCGCGGCTGAGATAAACTCCCGCCAAAGGGAGATGGAGGGCAATGGCAGCTCCTCCGGCTGCATGCATTCAGCCCTTCTCGCCTGACGGAGAACTTCTTGGTTTTGATCGCAATCTATCCAGACATATTGAATTCAGGATTTCCGGGGAGAAGTTCGGAAGTGGTGTTTTTTTCAGAGCCAGAGACTCCTTGAATGAAGCCCAATCACCCTGGCTTCGTCTTCGGGAATTTCCGGAGCATTGGGAAGATTCCCCTGACATGTTGAAGTCTTTCCATGACGCATGCGTAGTGGCTGATGATTAATTTCGAACAATGAGCTCAGAGATAAGGGTGCAATCTGATAAGCCAAGAAGGAAGCCGAGTTTCGGAACAGACATAAGGCTAGTCGGGGGTCATCGGTGGCAGTTGAAGTTCTCCATATTATAACATACTGAGCTGCGGATCGAGAACGGACGATTTGTTCTTAGAGAATAAGCTCGATGGAGAGCATTGATATGGCGTGGAATCTGTTGGCTGACAATCCCCCAACCTCCTCCCTCGTCCGAGGAGGGCGAAAGAAAATCAGTTATTGACTGTACCAGTGATGGGTCCAAAACTTGTCGTCGCCCCAAAAGTCGATCGGAGGCATCATCCGAGGGAAGAATAGGATTTAGGTCGAGGAAGGAACGATTCAGCGCATCTGTGATATAAATATCGGCAAAAAATCGACTATTCGATCGTGTTTTGCCTTAGAAGACTTGAGCGTCGACTGTGGTGTGGGTGCCACTGACTGCGGCGGGATGGAGGCACTGGCTCGGAACGGCAAGGTTTCCATCGAAAGTTTTTTCTTGGCCCAGCTAACAGCTGCGGGTTAACATGAGCCGGCCGAGAAGATGAATAAATCACCGAATGGAAGCAATAGACATGCCATTGGAGCGAGAGGCTCGATGGATACCATGTATTTCTCTGGTTAGAGATTCGAGCTGGGTTGCAGGCATTCCGACGGAGTCACAGGATCAGCGACCAAGGATCCCTCGCAAGTCCTTTGGACTGTCGGATATGCTCGAGTTGGACTCGTCTCGAGAGTCCGAGGGGAGGATGACCTTTCTGCCGAAATTCAGCCATGCAATCATGTGGCCAAGAATCACGGACTTGGCACCCGTTCTTGAAGCGAGACAGAGCTCACCGTGAATAAGTCGTCGGTCAAATCCGTTAGTCAGCAAACCTCCGAAAAATGCGGGCATTATCTCACGATTCTTCAAGGTGGACGATTCCAAACGAATGGTGGAATTGATGGAAGAGGTAAGCGAGCTCGCGCCTTCATTGCTGAATTCTCGACTTTCTCTTCATTCGTCATACCTTAGCCCCTCCACTCACCTTAGGAGTTCATGGAACCTACTCAGACCGCTTGCTCGATCTCGCCCCGCCTATCCGCTTGGATTCAATCGACTCTTGGAGTCATTTAGCATCGTTTGCCCCCGAGCCGACCTCACCCAAGGAGGACGAGCAGAGATAAATAACTCGGAACGATGCCCTGCACTAGGTTCGCCGCCAATCTCGGAGCTTACATGATTGCGGCTCGTGTTACTCTGAATGAGCTCAGCCGTGATTGCACGAATATTCCCCGGTCGTCGGGACATATATCTCGTGACTGCAGAACCTTGGGATATCGTACGGATGGAAGTTCCTTATGAGGATTATCTGAAGTTATCTCATGAGATTCCTCGAGCAGACGTGATTGAGGTCTCGTGCTTGGAATAGGAAATAAACTCCCAGGTCACGGCGCGGCGTGGCGTGCTGAAATGGCCCGGTGCATCTTAGCAGGAGGTAACCGGAAATGCCGCAACAATCTCATTATGGGGCGGTGAGCACAGGCAGAACAATCGGAATCGACGCAGGCTCACCGATCCTCACAAGTGATTTTTCAAGGGGGACGGACCCTAATGGTTCCCTCACAACAGCATGAAGACCGTACAATTTTTATTTCCGTCATTCTCAGGAGCGATGAGGCGACAAATTCCCGCGCCATCAAAGGCTTGCCAGCCGAGAGGATGATGCCAGTTACGCGAGTCTTCGTCACAGAGCCATTGAAGGGCACAGTGGCAGGTTATCGATGTCGGCCGTTCAAGAGTATTTTCATTTTTCGCATGAAATCAGAAAAAAAAACGCCATTTCGTTTTCTGATTCCTGGTGCTCGAATGGAATATCAGTGTAACGATGGCTGTGGTGTGCTGACTTCCGAGAATGAGAAGCAAAGCGAAAGCGTAAAAGATATTTTCTGCATAGGAATAACGGATTGTTCAGCTTGAAAAGAGATGCTCCCCGACGCATTTTCCCGGATTTAAAGCATTAGGCTCGTGGGAAACACGTTCGGAAAACTATCGACTGTGTCTTTCTGTGGATTCCATATTTCCTCAGTTCGATGGAGTTGCTCTGACAATGTCTTATTCTGTGAGGTGATATCACAGTCACAACTTACAGCAGGAGCGGTCGACCATTCAATTCACAACGCAAAGTCAGAAATTTTTCGCGAATAAAGCTCTCGAAGCGTACGAAATCCGAATTCGAATCAGATCAGCATTCCTCCTACGGCAAACGATCTCTCGAGACCATGATTTTAATCAACCGTCTGTGGCGGACTGAGACCTGAGACCATGTCGAAAAGCAATCTCCTCCAGATGGAGCGTGAGGAGCTTCGCGAGATCTCTTCGGGGGCCTTCGGCTCTATCAACACTTCGGATCTCGTGTTCGTACGAATCCGCGACCTAGTCGGTGTACACAGCCTCTCAAGGAAATCTCGAGGCTAACAAGAAGATCGAGCGGCGAAATCATCCAAAGAGTCCCAACATCAGAGGGCTGAAAATCTACTGGTGATCTCTACATGTAGCTCGCAGAAACAGTAGCTTCCCTCCCGAGTCAGGGAAAGTATAATAAATCGCGATGCCGGGCTGTGTCAGTGCACCCCCGCCAAGAACTTAGTTCGGCCAGGAACTTCCGTTGTCCTCGGAGAAGGAGATTTTCATCTGCACCGGCCAGCTTGGATAAGTCCTCGCCCTCTCCCTTGATGCCGAAATCGAGCGTCTAGAGTCTGGGCAATTGTCCTTCTTTGGCCTCCCCTCGAGAAGAAATTCCGACACAGAAGTCGCTCAAGGGTCCTGGGCGCTTCCGAGAATCACACTTAGTTTTTCCGTTCCAGGCACGGTCTGATGTGCTCCACGCGGGGACCAGATGCAGCCAGAATCACTTCCGAGATGGATCTTGTTCAAGAAACATAAACAATCGTAATGAAGCGATCGCGTCCCCGAGGCGTCACCCGCTGCGCGGCAGGAACAGAATTCCCCGAGCGTTCGCGACGAATGAGTCATTCCCGCGGGCCAATGAATTTAATTGTTCATCGGACCCCTCTACGGAAAACCGTCTGTTAAGCTCGGAAAAGTAGGGGAACTCGAGACATTGACATCGACAGGAGCACCAATTTCGCACAGAACCCCCGATCAGGGTGTGACTTCTCCGTTCCATAGGGATTGTTGACGCTTCTTTGTCTAGGATGGGTTCACACGGGGGAGGACCCTCAAACTCGAGAGAGTGTAGGCACGCGCGAGGCGACCGCCGCCGTGGAGGCTTGGGGGCTTAGAGAGAGCTGGATGTCGCGGGGAAGTGTCATGCACTCGCGCCGACCCCGCGACACCGCACACCAGACGGAGAATCGCACGCGTGGCTGGGGGGCAAGCAAGCGAGCCGGCGGACTGGTGCAGCGGACGGGCAGACTGAGAAGCAGACACAACTCATGCGGAACTCAGCAAAACAATTGCTGGGGACTCTGATGTAGTTGTAGCAACGGTATCCGCGCTGCGCGACTGCGGCTGGTCGCGCTCTTTTCCATCCAAGGCCCATTGTCTACGAAAGTCGCTATAAGATTCAGGCAACACAACCTCCCCCGATTTTGTTTTTACGGCGAAAATTCCGAGCCTCCGGAAGAATGAGCCCCCGTTAGCCCGTATCCGAGCAAACTGATCCTCCAAGGGGAATTACAGCGATTTCTCTCTTTGAAACGGAGAGGAACGAAATCCGAACCTCGATAGTGAAACTCTCCGCCAAAATGTCCTCCCATAGCCGTCTAGAACACACTGGAACTCTCGGTCTCATCTGACTGGCGCCTAATTTGCTTCTGGACTCCGGTTCGGGAGGTTCCCATCATCTCGAATAGTTTGTTGTTCTTGTGGGTGACCTCCGCGCCCCCTGCGCAGATGGATCCCATACGAGCAGCGAGGAAAAAGGGGACCTCGCTGGAATTCCGAATATCTGAACACATTTTCGGGGGGAGTGCGGTGATCCTTATCCAACGGACCGAGCTCCGTTAAGATCGGTTCGAGGAATGGGTCTGGATGCGGAATATTCCGCAGTATTCACATTTGAGTTTAATTATGGTCCCTCTAACACCGTCATTGTTCCGTGCCTCGAGCGTCTATTTCTGTAACCGTAATCCTGAATCCCCTCCATTCTTTCTTGTTGATTTCTAATAAAAGCTCCTGTCGCGCTTTGGTGAATCCAGAATGGAAATTAAGAGAAAAAAACTAGAAAACCAAAACGAGGCCAAGTGTGCCTGAACGTCGGCGACCGAGTCGGTCGTATGCCTAGCAAGCTCTTGAAGGTTTCCAAAGATATTTTTTCCTCGTCGGTGCTTCGAATAGCCTCAAATAATCCTCGATGCTCGTAGGCCTGGCCTTCGTCGTATACTTCGTTGCGTTTCGCTGCGTAGATGGCATAAACCTGAGGTGTCAGACCCCGAATTTCTCCCGTCGACGTCGTTTCCGGTGGGATTGCGCAGCTGTTGACGCGGCGCACAGAAGTCCGTTTCAACCTTCGAAGAGCTGATCGTCATCGCGGTCATCCGATGACCGCGTCGGAGTCAGAATCCGAGTTTCGTCAGCATGCAGTGTCATGACTTATTCCGAGCAACTTGAAAGGAAGCAGCCTTCCCGACAGTCATTGGCGCGTGGCGCAAATGAATCGCAAGGGTCTGCTCAGAGTTCTCCACGCGTCAGGCGTGCTGTCGACTGAAGTATGACAATTAAGTCGAGAGTGAAAAGATTGATTTCCAGAAACTTCCCGTCTGATGACCTAGTTCACGCGCTATTTTTTTTCAAGGATTCCGTCAGCGCCTTCTTTCGTCCTGTGGTTTCTCTCAGAGTTAAGAAAGCTTCTGCGTGATAAGGCTCCGTCAATTAGGCGCTCCAATTAAAACAAATAGAGCTTTGTCTGTTTGGGCTCCCTGTGAAGCCGATAAGCGTCCTTATCTTCGTTTCTGAGTGATAGCCCGTATCGACAGGTCAACGTTCGCGGCAATCGAATACATACTGCAGATTGGATGCTTTCTAGCCGGATCTAAGAAATAGACTCAGCAATACGATTAACGTCATGAAGGTTCGAGGAGGGCATAATTTAGATTAGCGATTGGAAGTACCGAAACGTCATCATAAGTGCATGAGTCCAAGAAAAGAATCGCGCCGTGGATGCTGGGCACGTAGAGCCGAATTCTTTGGAGTAAAAGTTTACACCGGTCCAAGAAGGTCGCTGTCACTCTGGGGGGGGGGGAGAGAATTGATTTCCGACTCCGGCTTGCTCGCTGCGGGAGCCGCGAATGATTCATGCGTCTGATAAATCTTTTCTAATGTTTGGACCAGAATAATTATCTCCGTGCGCGATCTGTACACAAAAAAAGCTTGTCAGCGGAGAGAGGAAAAAACGCGGCACGAGCTAGATTTCACTTGCCCAACGGTCCGTTTCGTTCAGTCCCGGATTCCACCGAGCGAGAAAGGACCACATTTATCAAATCAGAGCTCCGACCTTGTATATCTGTGGGCTACCGGAATTTCGAAGCAGCTTTGGAGCTCTTCGCTACTCGTCTTCTGTGAAATCTTCGAGCGAACCGATATGCGCGGGCCAAACCAATGTTCCCAGTCTCCCGGCGCAGTAAGCTTCCGTCAAATATCGCAAAGTTTCGATGCTTCGACCGTCGGACTCTGTATTTCGAGGGCTTCAGGCGACCGATGACCCCACTTCGAGTTTCCCCGCCGTGGCGCGATTCGGAAAATGGGACCCTATATCTGGGATCGCGCCGCCGAACTTTCGTTCACACTTTCCCAGTCACCAGGAGCCCGGAACGAGCACGCCTCATGAATTTTCAGTTTGAAAATTCTCCGCTCGCGAAGAAGAAAATGAGCCAATCAATAAACGAAAGCGTAGGACATCAGCAAGTATCGGCGGGTCTGTAACCTGCATGGATTATCCGCTTTGACATGAAGTGACCAAGATTCTTCGGGAGGTATTCGAATTTGAGAGGAAGGAGAATGCAGCGGCGGTAAGGTCACAGATCTTACGGAGTTCCGCTCCATTTTGCGAAGCCGTTCGGCCACCCTTCAGCCGAAGAACGAAACTCAATTGATTATCTGTCGCACCACTAGTCTGAATAATAATAAAGATGACGATAATTCTTTACGTAAGTCTTGTGCGCGAGAGGTGAAGGTCGGCGCGCGCCGCTCACTCGCGGTTCAACGGTGCCTGTGTCGACGCGCGTTGAGCCTTGGTGGGGCTTAAGTCGCGTTGGCGGCTTGCCTAGGCTTTCAAGGGTTCAATATTTTATTGACTCCGCCAGTCCAAGTCGTGTTCTATCAAGTCCTCCCCTCCAAAGGAGTGATATTTTTACTCTAAGCATTTTTTTCTGTCGAACGCCACGCTAAAAGCTGATTTCTATGTTGAAAAAATAGCCCCGCATTAATTCCGTGGAGGTAATAGTAATCTGCTTCGAAAAAAGTTATCTTTGTCGTCGAGGGATGCCGCTCTTATTCTGTGGATGACTTGTTTGCTTCCACTGTTTTCGAGGTTGAATCCAACGAAGGGTAAGCCGATTGGCAGCAGGATCGACCTCATGAAACATTTTTTTTTCGCTTGAGAAAATCAAATATCTAATCCATGGAAGCGAATAGATCAGAGCTGGAGCTCAGTGGCTCCCACGAAGGCCCTGCCGATGAATGCGAAGACCTGCCCCACGACCTGATACAGATCGATAGCTCTTTGCAAGACTTTCACCTCCTTCTGGAGCCCTCGCGGAACTCGCCTCGCGGTCTGAGAGTCTATATAGAAGGATCCAGCACATCTCTCCTTGTTCCAAGCTCACCCTCCCCGTACCTCCCCCGGAGAACTTATCATTTGTGTCATTGACTCTCCACCGCAGTGTGACCCGAAGAAAAATTATTTCTTTTCTCCAAGGGGCATGATCACTCTTCGAAAACCTGTCTAAGGTTACTTCCACAGATTCATTGCGACCTGATATTCCACCAATTCGTCATGGCTTTGTATCCATCTTGGAAATTCTATTCCAAAGGAGATCGTCGCGCGAGGTCATCATCCTCCCTCCTAAAAGTCTTGGGATCGACAGCTCCATCGCGCAGGAATTCCGAATCGGGGACAATGTGCGTGACACTGGGCCCGAGTAAAATAGGGATTCCCGCATCTGAGAGATGAATATCTCGATAGAGCAATGGGAAGTTCACTCGAGGGAAAAAAAGGTGGGCTGCCCACCGTGAGGAGGGAGCCATGTCACCTAATCAGTTTTCAGGAGATGCAGAGCAACCGAAATTCTTGTCTGAATCGAAACATCTAAACAATTGAGCTTCCGCGAACTTTCGCGGTGTTTCGCTTGAGTGTTCCAAGATAAACCGAGAGACCCCACTCGCCTCCATCGCCAGACGGCGGAACATCGCGATGTTCCGAAACGGTAAATCGCTCCAAGCGACTAAAAATAGACCTCGAGGGAGAAAATCGATTGAAGATGTTGTCCGTCTATGGCAGACTCGGGTACTAGCCGATCAGGCAACTTTCCGAATCTGATTAGTAATTAGACCTACGATTTTCGTAAATAGCTCAAAGAGATGTCATTCAAGACAGGGCATCCATGCGGTCTGCGCTTCCAATCTGCGATGGAAAATATGTCAGACACCGCGCGCTCTGCGTGATATATTCCTCGAAACCCTCGCTTTGGGCTGAAGGTTCGCGAGAGCAGTTTTCATGTCGGAGGAATTCACAGAGGAACTCCCGAAAACGCTTCTCGTTTCTCGCAGTAGTCGAAATGGCCAGGACCCCAGAATTTGAAATCACAGTCTGACACGTTTATGAATCGATGAAGCTGAACTCAGCGATGCGGATCGCGCTCCCTATGACGGTCGTATCGCCTTTGAGCTCATTCTTAGCCTTTTCGCATGCGCGCCCGCTTAAGGACGAGCACCCGGCCGGGCTTGACGTGGGATTCGAAAACAGCCTCACAAAAATTACGAAGAGTTATCGCTGGACTCCTTCTTTAGAATGCCGGAGACGTTAGAATAACGGGACCCGACCCTCGGGAGTTCGGGAACTTGTGGGACTCCAGTTCGAGTGGACGGGATTTCGGTCGCGGTCCGATGTAAGGAGCGATTCCCCCCGGAAGCGTAAAAACTCGATTGCGTGCTAGTTGTCTACTAGCTTCCTCCGCTTACACACGAACACTTACCTTCGGACATGTTCGTGTTCGAGCCAATGGGATTTAGTCTCGGGGATCAGTCACAAACTCATCCGAGCTCCTGAACATCGTTCGATCCCGTTCTCCCTTGCGTAAATCATTTTCATAGTAGGAGCGGTCAGATTAAATAAATATACTGGATGATGGAGGCCTCGTATAAAGGATCCGGCAATTAATCGGCTGCCTTTTGTGCGAGACCGGGCTGGTTCGCGAACTCCGGAGGAGCGCCTCTCAATAGAGCTGATACATTCCCGGCGGATTACTTTCATTTGAAATCGCATGTGGCCCGGGGAGTGGATCTGTTCGCCCGACCTGACGATTCTCGCGGATCGGAGGGGGAATTTACTTCTTCTCCGATAGTCGATCTGTGATGAAACCCTCCGTCTGAAGGTTCGGGAGTAGTATTGCTCCTCGTCCTCGGAACCGGTCCGCATCGTGCCAGAGGATCTTTGCGATCGGAGCTGTCTCATCACTTTGTGGGAGAATTCACCCTTTCTACAGATGAGACATTTGGACTCGGATCTTCCTGAAGCTTCTAATATCTACCCGATGGGATTCTCAGGAGGTTTCTGAGAGTCACCCCGAGTTATTCCCTCGGAACCGATGCTTGACGCCGTGGGATGCCTGTCGCTCGCAAGCTCCCCAAGCTGATGTAAACATGGCGAGACAACAAATGCACCACCGCAACTCAGGTGATTAATGCTGAAAATTGAGAAATGATCCAGTTCGCTATACGAAAGAGCTTCGACATCACAAGTAAGCGATCCTGGTTTTCCTGTGTCTGTGATTATCAACGGACCGGTAACTTCTGCAGGACGGGCTTACACGTTTACACAGTAGGTGTTTATATTTTCGCATCGGAGCCAAAAATGGAAACGAACACAACAGGTTGGGATCGAATTCGAACAAATATGCCCAATATCTTGTCCATACAAGAGCTTGAGAAACATGCGAAATCCTCCATCGAGATCAAGCCCAGTCAACCGGCGCAGAATTTTTTGGTGATTTGTATCTGCGCACCCGATAGTGACAAAATTAATTTCCCGAAGACCGAAAACCGGCATCGCTTCTCGCGAATTGCGTCACACCAAAGTTAATTTAACCCCGCGAGTGTCACGATCCACTATACATTCCTGACCTCACAGGTGTGCATGCGTCTCCCCCCGGAGAGGTATTCTAGTTAGCTCTATTGGGTCGGCAGCTCTTTCACGCTTGTGCAACCACAGCGATTCCATCGACTTCAGTTAATGAGCTAATCAATGCTGAGTCCAGAACCAATGGACAAACGATCCGAGCCGACATTCAGTTTTGACATTTTGACCCCCGGTTCCGCGTCACTGGCTCCTGGTCCGATTGAAAAGAAAAATTCTGTTCCGCGTCGATGACACATTTTCTGCGACCAATGAAAAACTCCGCGAGTGTTGAATGAAGGGTTGAGGAATTTTCAGACAGAAAGATGCGCCCGAACGGACGCGTCGGGATAGTTTGCTAATAATTCGTAATCGTGGGCATAAAAGATAAAAAAAGAACGAGTTTCGTCCGTGTTCTCGGCTGCTAATAATTAAGTCGGCAATCAGAATCCGGTGGCTTCGTTGGTCGCCGCCAATTTGTCACGCTGTAATTAACACTTAAGCGAAGCTAGCGCTACATTGTTTCTCAGAGTCGCTCAGGAACCAGGAAGCGGAATTCCAGAGGCCTTGAGACAATACCGTCCGGACTTCTTACCTGAAATTAGGATGAGGGCTGACACTCCAAGAAGCAGCATGGCGCCTCCGTGAGCTAGCGATGAATGTTTACTTCCCACTGCTGAGAACAGCACTCGTGCACTGCTAAGAACTACCGCTCACTGGGATCGCTTCTGGAGCTGACTGGGGCCGTTATGTTGTGGCAAAGCAAGCCGGGGTGAGGTAAGCCCCAACAGTGAGGGCTTTCGACGAGAGGAAGGAGGCAATCCGAATAGAGCTACTCAGACTATATGTGCTTGGATACTTCGCCTTGAAGTATTTCCCTATCAATCGATGCTCCGTTATTAAGATTCAACTTAGGTTCGGAGAACACGCGGACTCCCGGCTATCTCAGCAGAATATTCCCTTCCTGGTACTTCCCGGCTGGAAGCACTCCAATGCTGTTTCGATGGCAGAGCATTGAATCACGAGTGAATCTATCGGAGGTAGTCACTCAATGTTGAATCGAGCGACGACACACTCCGAGAACGGATTCGGGTGACTGGTTCCTCTATTCAAGAGTGCGAACGATGAGTCCGCCGGATGGGCGAGTGGGTCGTATGGCCCCCGGCTGTTTATCTTGGCTCCTCATAACGAGGAAGTCATCAAACGATATGGACCGGATTCGAATCGACCTCCAAGTCACTTCTCCCTCTTTGATCGAGCGTCTATGTAGATATGTGAGCGAGTGTAAGAATTCAATTTGTTGAGCTGTTCTGCTCTGTACGTATACTTATTCTCTGGCAGACTGATGTCCTTTGTTCTATGTCCAATGTCACCGAATGGAACAAAGTACCCTGGTCGTCGAATCCCGTCAGGTAGCATTTCCGGCCAAGGGTACCGAGAATCCCCATCTTCAGCGAGATGATTTGCTCGGCTACGGTCAGATTCTCATTCAGGGAAGTCATCCTCTCGAGCGCATCGGGCATTCCACTGCATACCAAACGCATGGTGACGATCATCATCATGTCACGGTGCGAAAAACTGAAGCGCCTCGGAAAGTATGCCGAGGAATCGCCGACTCCGCGCTTGGGAATCATGGATATCCAATGGAGCTCAAACCTCCAGAGTGGCTTACCGCTGGAAATGATGATGAAGATCATCATTCATGGCTTGAGAACCATTATGACTGCATACGGCGACACGCCGCTGATGGAGTATTACGTCACGTTGAATGGGATGGCCAGAAACGAGGATTCTGTACGCGAACGTCAACCGACCGCTTCCATGAGTTCCATCACCCGTCACGGAAGCTCACCCCCCGGGTTTTGAATAAGGGGAACTTCGTTCTCAGGAATCAATCTTCAATTCTGCATAAGTGTGCAGTTTGATTTTGTTACTCAGACGATTGATCAGTCGATCAGACTTCCCGCTTCTGAAGTCTCCTTGAACCTGTCACAAGCATTCAGATATAAAAAGTTTCAAGTTCGCTCAACTTCCTAGTTACGTGTCCGAATGGAATTTGCCGAATCGATTAAGCAGCAGTGACGTGCGAGCTTGTGGGATTTTTGTTTTGAAGAAAAAAGAAACGAAATAAGCAACAAAGGACGTTCCCTTGCGGACGTTCCGTGGAGGAATCATTCGTTTCCCTCCTTTCAGAAAGCACTGAACGGAACGTTCGGCGAAGGAGCCGCTCGCTCGCCGACTGAACGGGAAACGGGAATGGAAGTCATCATTTTCGTCGGCCAGGAAACCGTTAAGACGAAGATGCCGATTTGAAGCGCAAGCACGACAGCTGCGGGACATGTCATTTTCACGCTCTGGATTCTCAGCGGGCGAAATTATGTAAGAATTATTGTGCTTTTGAGAGCAGCATCGAAGGACTCGCTCGACGCGGTCAACAGAGCTTTGTCTCGCTCTCCTCATCGAGGAAATATGTGCTTCAGCTCGCAAAAAAAGTGTGGTTTTATAAGGGAAGCCTGAGTATTCCCTCCGTAAGCACCGATTCCGGTCTTCTGGCTGCCCACGTGGGTATGTGGGAGGAATTTGATTTCGGCATCCACGAATAGAATACTCGAGAGCCGCATCGTGATCGAGATCGGCTCCAAAAGGAAGAGAAGTGGGTTCGGAGCCGTGGAGCCAAGGGACGGAAGGAATTTCCAGGGGAGGAATCGGGCATCAAATTTCAACTGCGATTGAACAATGCTTCGATATCGGCTCGGCTGGGCGTTATCTGCCGAGTTACCGAGATCCATAGAATGGCTCGGACGGAGTCCCCATGAGATTGCACGGGGTGACAATCATTGAGATGCGATGCGAGTCACACAGCCTCGACGATGAATTCGTCCGACAGTGTATATATTTCGGGCCTCGGAGTTTCGCTTCATCATCGCAAGCTTCTTTCATCTTCTGGGCCTGGTCTGGAACCCTTTTCATGGCCCGGAGACCGCCGTGCCTTCTGAGGAGGACCTCATCGCTGAACAAACGAAAGAGGGATCTAAACTTGGCTGCTGAGCGTGATCGATAAGAATGATTTTCTACAAGTACTCAGCTACGATTCTCAAGTTCGTGCCACAAACCCTCGCGCGGAGGCGATCTCGCGAGTCCTCCACGCTTTGTCCCAAGATATCCTTCCGTCCAGCACATAGTCCTTACGAAGTCTTCGCACCCAATCATCAATACGAATATTCCCCGATCTTGAGAGCAACTCTGGGCATACAGAGAATCCTTCATCTCGAATCAACCGTCAGAATCTCATCGTTCTGTAAATCGGCGGCGCGTGGCAACCCGGATCGATTCATTCCGATGGTCCCTCAAAATTCCAATCAAATGGAAACTCCCTTCATGTGAACCGAGACAGCACCAGCGAGATCTAAATACTTCGCCCCCCCCCTTCCGTTAGCTGATTTGGATTGATTTACGAAGAGATACTCCTAACACATCGTCCCGTGATTTTCGTCTTTGAGTCTTCCGTGGATAAGTTCCTTTCAGGCTTGAGGACTCATCAAAGATCCAGTTGTGTATGGAATGTTTCCCGCCCCTCAACCCCCTGGGTGTCTATTCGGTCGTCTCTCGCTATTTGGGAGATGGACACCTGAGAAGGCGACTAGCAATGTTCGAGATGATCCGCTTCTCTATGGCTGCTCTCGGCCTGCGATTCCCCCTCAGAGTCATCCTTCAACATTGATCCTTCTCCACACGGAGCCTCCGTCTTGAATCCAAAACGATCACGTACGAGGAAGCAGCAAACTCGTAAAATGGACCCTTTGTCTTTTTTCGACTGCGCTCCCCGTTCCCTCCGTATTTCAGATCACGGAAAGACACCTGACTCGGACGGTGGGACCGATTGTAGCTACGCTGAGCCAGGCAGCTCGGAGCAACTCCTCGGACGCTTGACGGCTGAGTCTTTTTCCATCCAGCCCCCTTCGACAGCCATTACGAGAGGAATCCTCCGGCGCTCTGATTTCTATGAGTCCACGATACAATGAAGTGGTGACCATTCCAGTACCCATCCATGCTCGATCAGAGCATTGCATTCGAATCTCGAACGTGTCCCTGCCTACCGAGGCCCGGAGCCGCGAGCCTTGCGGAAGTTCCGATGGATATTTCCGAAGGAGACAATCCGAGAGCGAATGGATCAGATCGTCGGCGTCGTAGGGATTTGTTAATTGGCGTTCATTTTTTTTGTCTTCTCCGTCGAAGAGATTCGCGCTTGGCTTATTCCCGGATAGTCAATGACGTCTCCGTTCTTTGGCGAGACCTCTTTGCAGAGTTTTTCTTCCGAAAATTCCCAGTGGAATCACACGATTTTGAGCCAACAGGAAACATGAAGTCCATCTACCTAATGTCGGTCCTACTCGAGTAAATCGTAGAGCTCTCCGTGGGGGACAGGCTCGGAAGAGCATCAGACCATGGTAACCCCCCACTCGGGGAGAGACTCTCTGCCATGTTCCGCATCGAATTCGATCTCGGACGCTTCCTGCGGTTTCGGGCGGTTTCATCGTACGAGAATCGCTCGATGCTTCCCCTGGTGTCAGATGTTCGTGGGAAGCTCCGTTATTCGTCCAGGAGACAGCGAAAATCTATCACGAATTGGATATCGCGAATATACGGCGCAATGTCTCTCAATGCAAATTAGTCGACCCGAGTTTTTAATCGCCCCCATATGTCGGTGATCAAGCACGCTAATGCGATTCATCCCGATGTCGGGACTCCTCCGCACTCTGAGAAACACTTCGGAATTTCCACCGTCCTCGGCGAATCGATGTGACGTGAGATTTTCTCCTCGAACTGGAGAGCTTCCGTGCTCATCTCATGAATACGTCGAGAAGACTCCTGGAGATTCCCGCTAGGAAAACTTGCGTCTGCGAATCGTCCGTCCGTGTGAGTGATTCTTTGGGAGAGTCGCGAGGCCAAGGTTCAGCTGAGACGCCGGGTCGAGACAGATCCAGGGATCATTCCTCTGCTCAAAAAAAAGATCCCTAAGTGCCGGGATTCGCACGGTATCCATCCTCATCTCTCCGACGTACACCGATCAAGACTTTCGATACCGGTTGCACCAATTAGCTCGTAGCTTCGCTCTCGGAGACTCACTGCAGGCATCGGAAACGTCGATGTGCTCAACAGCAATTATCGTGCCCTCCCCGAGAGCAAGTATTGGCTCGATCACACCGCTCGCGTGATCTCGGTCAATTCCCTGGTCATCTGTCGATTCCATCCGATCAATTCGAACGAGTCGAAGCCCACCCTAATGTCTCACCCCACACTCGTTCGCCATGAACCGAGTAGCTCCGAGCGACCTCCCGTCTGCTGAAATTCTCCAGAAATGGAAACAGTTGACGAGGAAAACCTTCGATCCACAGGAACCGAGGTAGGTTGTGAGCTCGTCTGAATCTGGGCTTCCCGGCTCCCATGCTCTCTTGAAGTATCGCCCAGCGAATCGAACCAGCCGACGTGATTGGATTACTGCTTGTTCCAATAACGAACGAAGCCGATCTCAGACGAAGCAGGAAAGAGTTCGACTCCGGTGTTCCGGTCCGATTCGCAGCGTCGCGGTTTATTCCGCTTATTCGTCCCCCGCCTCGAGAATTTTTCCTCCGATCTCCAGAGAGATACTCCGCCGTCTACATCGAAAGCTCTCTGACTGACAGGTATGTGGCCTGGCAACTGTTGGTGGCTGCGGCGTACGCCTACAACGCATGGACTCCCCTGTTGAGGGTTTCTTTCTGGGTAGGCGACACCTCGCAACTGTTCCAGCCTTGCGACATACTCTGCGACGTTGTTTATTTTATCGATATCATCGTTCTGAGGCCTCGGGAGAGGTTCTACAAGGTAAGCTTATCAGTCACCTCATCCGCGATGCGTCAGGGGGCACTTTATTCAAACGCTTTCCTCTCGGAGAAGATTCTTCAAGCGAATTTTTCAGTCCTATTCTCATGATAATCCTTCTTCAGTCTGGAACTGCCGTGAAATCATTTGGCAAAACTGCGAGGAAGTACCTTGATGGACCATTATTGAGGCGCGATCTCCTCTCACTCGTGCCGCTGGACTACATCGTGACGAAATTTTCAGTCTACGCTCCTCTGCTCAGATATAATCGTCTTTTGAGAATTGAGAGCTACCTCGTAGTTTTCGAGAAAATGGAAATGGTTTCCAAGGTAGGTTTCCGGTGGACGGGAGGTGGGGAGATCTGTAGAGCGGCCTTCCTAGTTTCGTCATCTCCGGGAGAAACGGGGATAATCATCACTTGCATTAAAATGGGAAAAGTTGATAGTTGCGCTCCGAAACTTTTCCGCTCCAGAATCCGAAGAGGGAAAGAGTTCTGTCCATGACCACGAGTTGAATCTCCGAAGTTTCGCTCAATATATCCCATCGAGAACTTAGTTGATGAAGAGAAACATACCTCTTCGTTGAGACGAAGATAATAATCCATATCGGGAACGGAACAAATGATTTCAGAATGCTTTCCTTTGGCGCCTCGTTCGAATAGTTTCCTACATGCTGCTCGTGATACATTTGAATGCTTGCGCCTACTACGTCATCTCGAGGATACAAGGTGCCCGATTGAGCCTACATAGCCATGGTACCGCTCGAGCGACGGTAGAACCTTATCGTTCCGACTTCAGCTTTTTCTCTCATTGTCCCTCAGGCATCGGCTCCAACTCATTCGTTCTCCAAGGCGAAGGGGAGCTGGTGTACATCCGCTGCTTTTATTTTAGTTTCAAGACAGCAGCTGGTATCGGGAAAAACGCGAGACCCACGCACGAGTGGGAGTACATCTTCATGGCGACTCTCTGGCTCGAAGGTTAGATCGCACGAGAATAGTGACCAATTGATCAAGTTGTTCTTCATGACATCTTCCTATACGATGATGTTTTCATTGCGCGCTTGGGATCTCTCACAGGGTCATTCATTTTCGCGTTCATCCTCGGTCAAATCAAGGATATCGTTGCGACCGCTGTGCGTGGGAAGGCGGAGTATCAGGAGTCAATGGATATGGTCGTCAGGTGAGTCCCGGAGCCAGCGAGTAGAAGCATCGTTTCGTTTTATCTCTCCGCTGCTCTCGATTCCAGCTAGGGAAACTTTGCTACGAAACAACTCCCTGATGTGCTCCATATCCGTCATACAAGAGCTCGCGACAAAAACTGCCCGGAGGCCATTCTTGACCATCGGTTCTCAACCGGAATCTGTCGCACAATACAGTCATCATCGAGCGCCGACTGGGATTCCCGATTAGAGACTCCCTTGTGATTGAATCTCACAAGTTGATCCTGCTCGAACATAAACATCGGAGTGTTTTTGCGTCCCAGAGCGCGGGATCCGACCGGTCGGTCGGCACTTCTCTTTGGAAAACGGCACGTCGCCCGAGCCCAGAGCGTAATCCCATGGCACGCAATCGAGACTTCCCACCGAGTGTAGCACCGCATAAAACAGCGATACGGCACAGTGGGCTCGCATCAGTGATTTCGAGCGGTATACGTATCGATACGCTGTCATTGTCGTTCAGAGTGAGAGCGTACCTCCGAGTAAGTGTTCCGAATGGGCGGTCGGGACGACCAGCTGGAACGATCATCGCCGTCTCGTAATCACATCTGAGCTCGGTAGATTGCGGCGACCGGGCCAGATAGGCTTTTCCGTGTTTCGTCGGACGAGCCCGGGAGCCGTGGCCAGACAAGCGGCCCCGATCCCGAATCGGGTCCACAAGCTCAATGAACAGAGTGCGGCGGCTAAAATGGGATTTAGTCGAATTCAAGACAAATCTGCTATCCTGGTCAGATTCCGAGAGGTTTTGAGTAAGCTCTGCGATCTTCGTGGGATCTATCTATCTATCCCTCTCGCGATCGATGCTTGGTGGATCTCGGAATAATTATTTGAGTGCGGAACTTGTCATTGAATTTCATCGGTGGAGCTCGACTCCTGGCCAACCGACTGGATTCGAGTTGCGTAAGTAATAGGATTTGCTTGTCTCACATTTCAGGTACATGGTTCAGATGGATGTCACAGCTGAGCTGGACCTCAGGGTCAGACGATACTTGGTGGAAACTTACGCCACCAAAAAAACTCTGGCCGAAGAAGCTGTCCTGGGTATTCTCCCCGGTAAAGAACGTGCGGAAGTGCTCGCATGTGAGACTAAGGATGTCGGAATTAAACTATGAAGATCCCTCGGATGAAATTCGCCGTCGCAACCTCTCTGCCCCCGTCCCGAATGCAATAATCCGAAGGTTCCGCACTAGGGGTCTCGCCGCTGTCAGCGTCGACCTGAGATCCCACTTTCCCGAAGTTTCTGAAATTCTATGATGGATAGTGACTTGACGGAGATTTAATTAAAGTAATAGAGTCCGGCGAATTGACCAGAAGGAGATCGAGGCGAACTTGCGAAAACGGTGGGCCCAGTCGGGGAGGATAGGATATGCTTCCACAACTGGACGCGAGGGATGACCACCGAAGAGCCTCTTCTCGCAGCCTCATCGAGAATGCTTTCGGCATGCTCTGCTCATTCTCCGGACAGAACGGGAAGGAAGCCATTCGTCGCCGTTTGCTTCGATCGCCACAAACATCTGTATTCGACCCCGGAGTCTCTGACCGGACTTTGCTCCAGGCGCAACTGCTGTGAATGGGAGCAGGAGAAGAGGTTGGGACGTTTGCGAGCAGCCAAAAGCGACACGGATTAAAGCAAGTGTCAGGCAAACAGGCAGTCACGCTGGCAAAGAGGCAACTAAACCGCTCGTCCGTAACTCAGGAGCTTCGGTCTGCCAACACACGCATCCTCTGCGGAGCAGGTGGATTTGTGATGCGTTGACCCTCACCGGAGGGAATCTAGAGCTGGAGATTCTGTGCCCCCGATGACTGCTCCGCATTCACGTGGCGCGGATTACATGCTCCAATTTTTTCCGCCACTTCGCCATGTCCCAGGAGCCTTCCGGCAGATTGACCTTTGAATGAATGCAGGAATCTCCAACAGTCACCACCAAACTTTTGTTTCAATATAACGGCAAGGAGTCGGGAGGAGACGCAGCTAATTGTAAGACGACGACACTCGCCTGCGAGTGTGCAGGTTAAACTGGACTGCAGATCGAACCCTGTTCCTGTCAAGCGTGTGTCCGGATCGATGAACCCGGGTGCAGGGACCGAGTCGCCAGTCTCAGAGACAAATCTTTGTTAGCAGTCGCCCTTGAGACTCTGTGACACGGTCACGTCGGTCGAGTTGCGTCTGAGCAAGTCACGGGATGTTCTGATTCGCCTCTGTCGTCCCACCTGGCAGGGGGAAACAAGGAGTCGCCGCTGAACGAAATAAAAAATACCCGCTCGATTGGGGTGTCGCATGACGGAGCCAAATGAGGCGGGGAGGGAGTGCCGGATAAGTCCTGACCATCAATCGAGGTCTTTAGCCGTTCCTAATGCGTATCCGGACCACCAATCCGGAGTCGGTCGGAATCGGAGTGGAAATAATGAGCGATTACCGCGCAATTCGCCCAAGTCCAGGAATGGTTCCCGAGCCGCTCATGGGGACGTTTTGACAAGCGGAACCCTAACGCAGCGTCTTCGGCAGCGTTTTTGTAAGTTATTCGGTTGTGGGTCGGGACAATTGTTGGAAATCGCCCATCTACTTCAGCGGGGCCCGGATAGGGGGCGCTGTCGATGCGGAGGTCCCGCATCGTCGTACCGGCTGCTCCTGGGGCTCCTCTATTCTCCTCTGTGTACATCCACCCGGGCACGGAGAGACCGGCTAGCAGCCAGACAGGCAAGCGAGCAGGCAGGCAGTGTGAGTCGGTCGC
Source organism: Galendromus occidentalis (assembly GCF_000255335.2). Classification (NCBI taxonomy): domain Eukaryota; kingdom Metazoa; phylum Arthropoda; class Arachnida; order Mesostigmata; family Phytoseiidae; genus Galendromus; species Galendromus occidentalis. Next base: position 732,878 of record NW_003805462.1, read on the forward strand.
TTGTTCGATCGGTCGCTCGCTCGATCGAGCATTTAGCTTCTTCATCGATCAGTACACCGCTGAATTGCGGAGTTTATGTGAAGTTGGTTTCAGTGCATTCGGTTCTGTGTGAGTTGTAATCTTGCGAAACATCACGAACATCTGTGCGTGTGTGCTCAACGCGTTGTGTTTTGTGCGTAGTTAGCGAGCGAAAACAGCAACCTCTCGATATGGAGACGAGGGGTGCCGGTCCGCCCAGCACTGTCGGCCTGGCCACGGTTGCGGGATCGAGCTGCGCTGAAATCTGAAACCCGAAAACCCATGGCGTCCTAGCGATTCCATCCGAACGACTATCTGGCAAGTTGCTAGAGACCTGCAGCGGGAGGTGCTCCGTTAACTCAAACTGCTGGACCGGGATAAAGACGGATAAGGACAAGGAAAAAAGAGAGCACCTCCCTGCTTCTCAAGTGTGGTGTCTCTTGAATTGGATTTTCCCATCATTTTTATCAGCAGCAGCAGCATCATCATCATATTCGCCTCTCGTCTAGATCTTCGCGAGAATAGCTCACGCAAATGAGCGCTCGCTCGCTCCTACCGCAGTCGTTTTTCATCACGTGACTTTCACTGCCCAGTAAACGAATTCGTTGAACTCGTTGATCTCATAATTCGTTCGGCCCACACCCATCCATCCAACACTAAGCCCTCTGGAAAACCTGTTGGATACATCGTTTTTGCCTCCGTTGATCGACTTCATCCGCCACGCTTTAATCGTCACGCCGCAAGCCGTCATCGTTCAGACCTCAGGGGTCTCCTCATAACTTGTTGATCAGTAGTGTTTCTCTCCGAACTACTCGAGTTGACTTGTTGAACCATCCGATCGCCAATTTTAACTTACGCTCGAGAATTAGTGACCGCCGTCGAAAGGCTTCGAGCGAAAACAACACAACCAGTAACTTCTTCCCCTGTCGCAAAGAAAACGGCGGAAACATCCGCGATTACGAGAAGTATTCGCCGAGTCACGGGGGAGCTGTTGAATCGACTGGTTCCGTATTGCTCCGAGAAGGGGTTCCGGGAAAGAGCAGACCTCTCGATAAACTGTGTGTCGTTATTCTGAGCCGGAAAACAAGAAAGCATCCAATTGGACCCGAGGTCCAGTAAACCAGGTGAGTGAGACGTCTTCTTCCCCTGTTCTTTCGCTGAAGAGAATTTGATTAATTGGGCGCACAGTCACGCTGCCCACGTATCGGTCTTCAAGATGGACCCAACTCCTCCCAGAGCTCTGGGAGAGGAAAAGGAGACCCGGGAACACAGAGGGCCCGGGATGAGCGCATTCATTTAATATGCAAGAAACCACGCTTCATTAAAGCAAAATTAGTGTCAAGAGCCATCAGGCAGCCTGTATCTCGAAATATCGTTGGTTCCCTGATTCCCGGTCGATAGAGCAGTCCCTCCGCCGCTCACCGCAACAAACAGACCACAGAACTCTTCATCCACGCAGCGGTATCATTGAGGAAGTCGTTTAAGGGCCGCCACTAAAAGTGGAAGTCAATCTGGCGCAAGTCAGCCGGAAGAGCGCTGCTGTGTATCGTGCAAATAGCCCAGCTGCACGTCGTCGGTGTGTCCTACGAGCTCGAGAAGGCGCGCCCAAAATGTTGCCCATTGACCTCAACGAGACTATTCATAGCATTCGCGGAAGATACCCAACTTCGTGGAAGGGCCGTGGCCGCCGCACTCCCGCACAGCGGCTCCGGACAGCTTGTCAGCCGCTTTATGCCATCATCGAGAGGGGGATCCTCGCTCAAATCGGTCGAGATTTCGAAAGCTTGGGGGGAAAAAAAGAGAATGACGAGGAAAACGATGCGGAACGCCCAGCGGAACCAACTGTGGAACTAGCTCACTCACACCAGATAGATCGCCGAGTTTTCAGGACGAGCTCTCTTCGTCACTCACCGCGACTGGTTCTCCCTTATCGCCCCCCGAGTCGACGACCTTCGGAGAGGACTTCTTCTTCTTCCTGCCAGAAGCCACGCGGGAGCTCGCGAGTATCTGTCCGTCATACCTTTGTCATCCCGCTCTTTTCCCTCGTCTTTCTCTTTACTCAAGAGAAGTTTTCCGGGGCCGCTCCTGGTGAGAGAAGAACAGATGCGGATCGTGCGAATCCGCGAACAGTTTCCTGAGACTCTCAAGGAGCTTGGAAACGACGCCTCCAACTGCCACGACAAGGGAAAAGCTTTCATGCCGTGCTTTCGTCTGAACCGCCGAAAGCGGAAAGGCTCCTGGCGCTGCTGGTCTTCGTTCGCTCGTCTTTCTTCGCCTCGTGCAGCCGTCTGGCTGAGATGGTCCGACAGCTGACTCGGCCGTGGTTTTGCCGTAGCACGTGCGATACGGTCCCGATACCTGCAATCTCCGTAGAGTTTTCACGGTGGGGAAAATTCCCTCGCCGCTGGCCGAGCCCCTTGGTTTTGCCCACGAACAGGGGGAAAGGTGAGCTGGGGAAAGAGAAGGAGCGCCCGGAATCGCTTCATTTCGAATCATCCCATACCTCTTGCCTGGGTCGACATGGAACAATTCCCTACAGTTCATGGAGATGGAGGGCGTTCATCGAGTTCAAACGCCGTCAATCCGTTGTACGTATTTGTTGTCGTATCCAGATCTTTGAAAAGAGCGTTCGATATAGATATTCGTGAGAACCTTCGATTTCGAATCCTCGACAAATCTATCCGTGTCTTCCCGGTCGATTTAATGATGGACCATGAGGAATGACAGAAGCCGCGGGAAGACAGCCGGAGGCGTGCCGAAGGCTCGAGAAGAATAATAATTATTTGACATCGATGCGAAACGCAGCATCCATATCGCTGATGAATCAGACGGGAACCAGGCTCCCGGAGATACGCCGACGGCGCGGGGGGAACTATTCCTGGAAAAATTCAATTTTTCAAACAACCTATTCGGTCGGATCTCGGCGAGGAAGTTGGACCCGACTCGGTTTCTCCTCGCCCGCTTCGCAGTTGTCGGAGTTTTCGTAGTGAGGACATATGTGATCTTTGGGAGGAGAATTTTTGGACGAGTTCCCCGCGATATGAACGTGCCGGGCAAGGGGAGTTTGAACCGATAGGACAGCACCAAGAGCCTCTTCGCGAGGATCCTCCTTGATGGACTGACGGTGAAAAAGACGCGTCGTCCACACCCGGTAGCATCGATCCACATGATTCATCGAGCATGCGTTACTTATCGCTTCTATTCTAAATCCTCCGCGAATGCATAATCAATAATCATAATAATGTTTGGGGCGTGCCGTCAGCCGGTAAATTCATCATCGAAATATGAAGATGGTTTCTATCGGCCCAGGTTCACTTATCAACCCGCAGGATTGTGGAGAAGGCGATGGATGGTGAAAGCCAGGGAGACTCTAACAAAATCTCCAGGGCTGAAAGGCGAGTCATGATTGCGTTCGAGTTCATGGGAGACTTCAGTCCTACTGACGACGTGGGCCAACAGACCATAAGGTTATTCTCAGGAACACCACTCTGACGGGATTTTCATGCAAGGAACCTGATCAGGTCCGTTCCGGTGCTTTATCTCGATGTCATACGCCCGTCGATAACCTTCAAGGTCGCGGTCTTTCATCGACCCTCGAGATCGTGCGCCGTTTCGACGATAAGTGAATTGGAACGTGATACCTCTTCGCGAATCCTGGTCGCCTATGTTTACCTACTCGAAATATCCGATCACCGCTCGCGCAAACAATCGAGTGTGGTCCGCGGAGTTTTTCGAGCAGATCCCATGCAATGACATCCCTGCGTCGATATCCTCGTGTTCAGCCACCGCTCTGATTCAGTGCTGGATTTCGGGGAGCTGGCTCGTCCAGCGAAGGACGAGGGAGAAGGCAGAAGCACCGGGTCCTTTCTTAATGAGCGGCCACCAGGTCGAGGAATACGCATTCTGGATCATAAGGGAATCCACTATTCGAAAGCATGAAAACAACAACAAGTGTCGGCGGCGATGTCTTCACAACGGAAGTTGCGCGAAACCTGAAACGCCCTCCGGATGCTCCAAATGATAAATGATTCACGAAGGAGTTCGGCAGCTCTTCCAGTGGAGGCCCGAGCAGGACGTGTGCTGCGTCGCGCCAGTGCGGCGTCTGGCGTTTCCGATAAAATAAAAGCGAATGGATGGAAGGGGCTGCTGTGTTCAGAAATTGAATTATTCCGAAGAATCATCCGATGTGAGCAATGCGCCCCGGTCAATCATCCTGCTCGTCACGGTGCGAGAACACCATCGTAAAAAACTGATACAGCTTCGAGCGTGGTCTCCCACTCAGTCCCAAGACTCACCACTTTGACGATGGGAATGCGAGCGTTGGAATCGTCTCGGAGAAATTCCGGAATTCTCATTCAAGGGGAGGAGGAAGCCTCAAATTCTCATGAGAGCTTTCATGGGGATTTCTCGACGCGGAAATCCGCTACCCACTTATCGTGGCTGTCGAGAGCTGCGAACGAGCCGAAAACGAGAACTCCCACTCGGCAGGAAGATCCCAGGGAGCGCGGGATTTCTCGCATTCGTCTTCACAGAGGCCCAAGAGCATGCATTTGTTGTCCGGGTACAACGTTCGCGTCCGAAAGATGGACCGTTCCACTGAGTCCGGAAGCTACAGAGGCGTTCACCACGCTTTCAGGAGCTCGGTCGGAGTCCTGAGATTCGCCCAGCGTCGGAAGTTCCGGGGAAAGGGTTCTCTTTCAATCAGGACGACCCGACGCAAGATCACCCAGTCACAGCGCTGCTTGCTCCGCTGCGTACGGGGACCTCCATGCTCTCATGACTGACCATCTGCTTCTGCGAGATCCTCGAGCGCCTGCTCCGTTTACGATCGACTTCAGCCAGGATATGAGTCATATGACCTATCGGCTCGGCGGGCAGAAAGCGAGGGGGCTGCGAAATTGATTCCGCCGATCCGGATTGAAGTGTTCAACTGTTGAAGTGCGTCGGTGCTGCTTACTTGAGCCCGCACTCGACTAGAAGTGGGCTAAGTGGACAGGTTTCCCGGAGAAATATGTCTCCTCGCAGTCGAGATTTGATTTCATTAAAAAAAATATCGATTGGACGTAGGAAGCGGATAAAGAGAGAGGGGAGCGTCCACGTTCGAGCTCCCCTACAGCTTCCGATTGGTCGAAACAGGCGGAAAAAACAACTCTTGTTCCGCTTCATCGTCGCTAGTCGAACTGATTTTCCTCCTCAGCGTTCGCGACCGGCTCAAGTGAAACGAGCTGTAGAACAAACGCGGAACTTCAAACACAGCCTTTCGTCAGCAACCGAAACGGGGTGTGCTGCAATTTAGACGAGACCCGTGGTTTTTCCTCATCACGGTCGGCAGCACTGAGCCGCTCGACTACCGCCTACGAGTGATACGCAGTAGGAGCTGGGGGCGGTGGCGACAACGACGACAACGACGCCAGCCGAGGCAACAGCGGCAGTAACACCAGCAGGACCATTCCGGAATGACAAACGATTCTTGCCGGAGAACGACCTCTCGATTATGAGAAATGTCTCCAAGATTTGTTTTGGAGTCGAGATTTTCTTTTTCGTTGCCATCTCGCTCCAGCTGGCGCGATACTCCAGTTGAGCGCGACGAACATCAAGCAAATCATCGCTCTGGTCGACTTGAGAGAAATGCCACCGGATGTCATCGAGCTGCAACTCCATATCCGACAGGAGAGCAAGATCTTCCCTGAGGTTCGTCTCCGGGACGCCGAGGACACATTCGACGTGATACGCTGGAGGCTACGACGACAGCGGGGTTGGAGTTGAGATCGGATCAAAAACTCTTGACAAACACCGGATATATGAAGGCCAAGTTTGATGAGTTCGCCGCGCTTATGGCTCAATGTTAACGAGACCTTCTCATGAGGTGGCCAGCCGGTCGTATGCATACATATTCACCAGGCACTAATTCTGTTCTCTGCGACCCGGCCGTCGACAGCGACGGAAGCGGCGGCGATGATGATGACGAGTGACCTCAATTCCAGCACAACTCAAGTCGAAGATGTGAGTAGGCGGGTACGACTCGAGGCGTTGACCCAACAGTGAGCTACGGGAAAAATACGGCTTTGCCTAATTAGGCGGCTGCGGCTAGCTCTGGACTTGGAGCTGAACGCTGAAAGGAGAATACACAAAGGGAGCCGCTGGGAGAGGAGAGAAGGACTGTACGAATAAGTTCCGATCAGCAATCAAGAAGGTCTGAGGCTCTTCGCAATTGTGAGGGCTGGTTGAAACAACAATCGATGAGGTTCGATGAGGATGGTTCTTCGGTGTTTATTTGACCTGACTCCTGTTCGAGACACGCGGAACGCGTTGAGGGTCAATGAATCTTCGTCGATCGAAAGCGGAGGAGCGAAGAGAGAGAAGGCACGCTTACTTGACGGAAAAGAAGAGCGTCTTGGAGAAATACGTCGAAACGCCGAGGGAGATATTCGCGGAGGGAGAAACTCTCGACAGGAGAGACCGCCCCCTGGGGGAAGGGCTGTCTCCGGAACGCGGTTTTGAAAGGACCAAAATATCATGTTCGACCAGGGTAGAGACCGTAGCGAAGCCGGAGAAGGTTTCGGCCGCTGCGTTGACTGACGCCGCGAATTTCCACGCGGATTCGCAGGCCCGATGGGCACCCTCGACGAGAGCCTACGAGCCAAGGCCCCTCCTGCTCGCTCTCCGGGGGAAAGAATTCGAGCTTGAGGAGCGATAACACCGACTGGCTCGGAAGTTCACAGCACCGGCCTTTTGAGCACGAACGTATCAACCTCAAGAGCTGCGGAGTCCCGCATGCGGAAAAGCATTCTTGCCTTTTTCTGACCTCAGTCGAAGGAAGAGGATCGCATACGATGCGAGCTTAGACAGAGGCAACCGAAATAAGCCTCAAGTCCTGTCATGGAGCCACGTGTGCCCTCCATAAGAATTTATGGCTGCCGGTCTCGCGGAGTTTCCACCCTTGACGCACAAAAAAGCTGTTCCGGTAACCACAGCTGCAACACACGACGAAGCACGGCCGCAGCACAAGGTGCGCCGCGTCGTGGCGCAGGTCTATCCGGGAACACGAACCCCGGTTTCGTCGAGGTTTCCGTTCGCCTGCTCGCCTCAACTCATTCGGTGCGTCGCTTGCTCATTCGCATCAAATATTCATTATCAAAGCAATTTCCTCCGATCAGCTGCACGTCGACTCCAGGAAGCGTGCCGACCGCATCCCGAGACGTGCGCTGCTAATTCGCGAGGAATTGAGTCGCTGATGACAGGCTACCGAATATTGAATGGCGCGACCCGCTGTATCTCCAAGTGACGTGGTGCGCATAGCGCTGCAATAGTCGGTGGAATCAGGAGAACGCACGATTTCCGCCGACGCTCCTGCCGGACATCCTTCCAGACGGTCCAGGTAGACATCCCGGCGCCTATCAGCCCATGGTCTCAGCTCTGAGTGGCAAAGACCTTGATGACGCCATTGATGTCAAGTCTTGTGTGCACTCATAATTCGCTCCTCGATGAAGTCTGATTGGAGTCCTCCAATTTACCTACAAGTCCTTCGTAGACAGCGTATCGCGGATGATTGATTATACGTATTATACGTGGGTGCGCTCAGGAAGAGTATTCTGTTTCACCATCGCACTACATGCAGGCACGGCCCGATAGACGTCTTTTGGGTATCATGCGCTGATGCGGGCTGCGTCGGTCGGTGACAGACTCGCTGGCAGCTAGCTCGCTCACTTGAAGGGACCGACCTCGGGCTCCAGTCGAGCAGCTCGAGCACTGCGACCCCCTAACAAGCTCCCAACAACAATTGAGGGATCTATGTACGGTGCGAGACATCGAGAAAACTTTCGAGGCGGAAGAGAATTCGCCCGGCGAATCGCTCACTGGTAGAGCAGCTATGATGAGCGCATGCATACAAGCTGCGCCAAGAATTGGCCACCACCGCGTTCGGGGAAAGGGCGCGAGCCGCCCGGAAAACGGTGATGCCTTCGCTGTATACTTGATTCACCCACAAAGCATGGAGTCGATAGAGCCGCCCGCGAACCGATTCGCGTGAAGAGGAGGAAACCTGTTCCCGAAAAATATCTGCTACGCATCCGCCTGAGGGAAACGTGGCAGGACATGCCGCCGCAGACTCTGTACCTGGCATGTTGGCAGGGATTTGCCTCCTACACTACTTCTGGTCGCTGTCGGCTCCATCAGGCTACTCAGCACACATTGTACCACGTGATGCTTCGTCTTTCTGGTTCGAATCTTCTCCGCCGCGTCGCAGTGGTCGACAATGAGTAGACGGCTCTGGCGGCCGATGTCTCATCGCCAGTCTTTAATTTCCAACTCGATCAACTTCTGGTTGCACTTCATTCTCCCCGTACTCTATTTTCTCTTGTGGCCTATTTTTCCGGTGTTTGTCTCTCCTGGCCTATGTCCTGGGGAGTTCCCGGCACTTCGAGTTGCAGCGATCGTCGTCAACGCATGTCAACGAACTATCGCGCAGCTCCATTTGAGAGTAGTTTCTTGTCTTTCCCAGTATTCGGAAGCGAAAGTTGCTCCAGCGGAAGATATTATGCTTGAAGGATCGCGATGAGGATACGCGTACCCGTAGGGATCTAGATAAGCTCGAAGTTTCCATTTGAAGGGAAGTTTCCCTACCGAACCGGCTTGCACCATTAGTCGAGCAGCTCCGGAACCCGAGAAGAATCCACTTAGAGCGCAGATAAAGATCGACGTCAGGATCAGGCAAACCTCGGCAGGGGGAGCAGCCATCCCCGAAATCATGCCGGACTGGAGATTCGCCGTCGCAGGGCGGGAGAAATCGGCGGGCGAAGCTTCGCACCCCGTCGGGCGAGAAATATGGAACCGACGAATCGTTCTCGCTGTACTGACCGTCAACTAATGGCAGTCTATCAGGTTGAGGGATGGGCGAGGCTTCGATTGTGGATGAGACTCCATGTCGCGTCCCTCCAGGATATTTCGGAGTTTCCGTTTTCCCGGAGGATCCCGGCCTCTGAGAAACCGAAGTAAGCTCGGATTCCTCTCGGAAAACTGAACGAGGAAGCCATTGCGTCCTCGGCGCCCAATTCGATAAACATTGCATTTGCCCCGGAGCCGAAGAATTAGTGCCTACTTATTTCTTCCGAACAATTGCGTCCTATCCGAGTGGTTACCCCGGCTCCGGGAACCAGCCTTCGCTTTTCGGTGACAAGCGCTCGATTCCGACGGGTGCGAAGAAATGCCTCAGCCAGCAGTCGATACCATCCGAGTCGCCAGCAAACATTCCGATATGTAATTCTTCTGGCCGTAGATTTTCGAAACAAAAGTCGAGGAACTCCGCTGAGAACGTTCGAGAGTACAGCTCTCCCTGGGACGGCGAGCGTCGATGGCGAGACTGCATCGAGGGAATATCCCCCAAGCACGAATTCGGTACGAGGTAATTCTCCCGCGGAAGAATTCCCGCTTGTTCCTGTTCGCGAAGAATGAAACAGCAATCTCGACGCCTGCCCGTCCGCAGTACAGTGACATAGTATATCTCGAGCTCTAGAGAGCGGTGGGCCTGGTTCCTTCACACCGGGCAGGACTCTCACTCAGATCGTGTAATTGACCGAGAAGACACACAAAAATAGCAAGACGACGACTAATGTATTAATGCGTTGGCAGACGTGAGAATTGAACTACATTGGCCTTCGTGTTGTTCCCTCCGGTCAACATACGCTCGAACACGGTCATTGCCAGGGGACATGTCCGACGATTCCCTCTCCTCCAGAAGCAGGACAATGGAGAGAAAGATAATAAAGTTGATGCAGCGGTCTGTGTCAGTTTGTCGGGACTCGTCGCTGCCACCGCCGGCGTCCTTGTCAGGAGCGAGACTCCGACGCGGTCTGTGAAGGTCGATCCTGTTGTTTTTTGACAGAGCCAAATCGGGAAGCGTCATCATCAGGCGATAATTAGGACGATAGCGGTCCTGGTTTCGGAACAATTTCTAGGGGGCTAATATCCCAAGTCATTTAGGTCGGTTAAACGACTCCACACGGCGTTCCTCGGATATCGGATCATTTTCTGCCGGTCAGCGGGTATCTTTCCCGTGTATGCAAGGATTGGTCCGGCTCAGTGAGCGGCGGTTATGTCAGCGGCTGTTCAATTCGTTGGGGTCTGCGGGAGCCTTCCGAGCTGGATCGGAAGTCCAACTAGCTAATCACATGTCCCGAGTGCGCGAAACTGGAGAATTGGGGTCTTTCATCCTGCGATCATCGATTCGCCGATATGTCAAGAACAGCTCAGGGTTCAAAAGATGAACTCGGCGCTGAAGTGCCAACAGTTCACAAGCAGAGGACGTGCTCTTCGACCGTGATTCTTCATTTCCCCGCTTCCATCTTCATCCCATTCATCCGTTCTCCGAACTGAAAGTCGAACGCACGCCGGCTCCCGGGGACTGGCCGACGTCGATGATGGTTCGTGAATACGGTTCTCCGGATGAATAGAGTTCTGATAGTCTGACACGTTAATCCCCGAAATCGGCGAGAGTGTCTATATACCTTGGGATCAAAATCCAAACTGAAACGCGCACGGTGTACTCGATCGTGGGATTCGAATCTCGGCTCTGCGAACATCCGACCGACGGCGGTATGACAGATCACTCGAAGGCCAAAGTCGAAAAATGAGTTTTTGCTCCTCCGCACGCATAGCCATATCGCAAGCTAGCTGTAGATGGTATATCGTTGAATAGCAAAGCGGTACCGCTCGCAGAGATTGGCCGAAACGTTCGCTCAGCATCTTGATCGGACAGCCCGATTGAACGCTAGTGGAGACACATACGCCTGCGGAGGTGTGGATATAAGCAAGTACTCATATACCCGTTCGAATGAGCTTGCTTCCAATCAGTCACGCGTGGAGGACCGTCAGTCCGTCCGGTGGCGCCGTGCGCTCTAAGAGACGCGTCGTTGATAGAAAACGATAAGTTTTACTCTCGATCAGAGGGAATCGACAGTATTTTTCTCTCTCCACGGCAAGGATTACGCCGCGGAGGACCATATGGGCAGTGAGAAAAGTATAATTTCTCGCTGATCGGAAAGCAGGTCGGAGGAAGCAGATCAATTCGAACGCCAGCTCCTCCCTGCGAAATTCAGGTGGGAAGGTACGCAGAGCGAGAGAGAAGGGAGGAGCGCAATGTCGTTCTCCCCTGCTTACGACTCCAATATTCACGAGTCGAATGAGCTGGATAGGCATGAATTTTTTAACCAACTTCTACCGAGAGAAAGGTTTGTGTCTCAGTCAACGAGTATCCCTGTTGGAGTTCTCGATTTAAAGAGGATATCCGAACCTCCGAGCGAGAGAATCAGTCGCTCATCTGGCGGACAAGCCACATATCCTGCTCTAGTAGAGGGGAGAGATGATGAATTATTGAAACGGGACTCGAATGGAAGTTGGCCGAAAACGAAGACACATGAAGCCCATTGACCTCTCGAGGAACTTTGGTATGAGAACGAATATCGGCGGGAGGAGTCCATAAAAAACAATCATTCAAAAGAGATTTTATTGCTTGTACTTCGGAAGACTCGGAGCTCTCGATTGACCCACGCCATGAGGCTCTATGGCCGGGCCTCCGAACGACAGGCGCGCACATGACGACCCCGAAACTACGCGCATCGGTCCTCTGCATCCACGCCGTACAGCAGGCAGAATGGGGACTTGTCCAGCCCTGCTGGAGCCGACGCTTTCCTCCCATTTTTGGATCTTCCGTGACTACACGTTGAGAATCACGTTGTTCGCCGTCGCGAGACATTGGAGGTGTTTTGAAATCCTCCTCGGAGTTCTCGCGACTCCTGCCGGATGAGCCCGATCGAGAGCCCTGCTTCGAGCTCCATAATAATTAACGATCAGAGCGAAGGAAAAAAGGTTTTCCGTTTTCTCCGGATCAATCCAGGCGAACGAAGTCTGAGCTTTGATCCTCGTCTGCGAATAAGCACCGGAGTGCGGGCGGAGCTTTCAAACTTTACCAGTGTACGAAAGAATTACCCACGTCCGTCTCTTATTCGGGATGCCACGCTTCCGATGAGATCCAAGAATCTGCGCAGCATTCTACGCAGGGTCTCACGAAAGGAACGAAGCTCCCAATGAGAGAGCATGCCCCGGTGGCCGAGCAGAAAAACTTTCGCATCAGGAAAGATTGAGTTCCCGACGTCGACGGAATCCACGACGCTCCTGCTTGTTCCGTCGCTCCGGATTCAGACGCTCATAAAGAACTTAGTCCTCGAAGCCTCCTCGGAGGCTGATTCCGGTGTTGCGGGATCCCTTCCTCGAGCCGCTCGGGCTTTCGACAACCGGATGTGGACCATTGGAAGATTCCCGCGCGGGAGTCGATTTTCTGGGCTCACTGATTTGGAACGAAGCGCAGTCAGCAGATGAACTAGAGAGCACCACAGCCAACAGTGGGATGGGTCGGCGCACGAGGGTCATCTACGACAAACAAGCAGCGATCGAGTATGAGTTCTCTAGAGAGCGATCGCGGTCAGAAAAAAATCGCGGTTCCAGAGAAATCAACGGACAGGTGGGATGCCCCCGAGCCTGTCAGGTGTCACTTTGTCAATAATTCTTCAGGAGAGCCCCAGGTGATCGGAACAAGACAATCAGGAAGGGAAACGAGAGAACCCACACCTAGGTTCCCCTGTGATCTCAGTTGACGATCATGGGGTATTTATTGTGTTCGCTCTGCTCGACTCGGAACAAGAGTGACGCAGGATTCGGAGTGATAGGTTCGTGACTTTTCCGTCAATCAATTCCGGGGGAGTCCACGAAAAAAGCCGTCTTTCGATCTGGGAGCATTACCAGCTGAATTCAAGAATTCTCCGAATGGAGAGCGACATTCGTCCGTATGGAGCTTATACTCAAATGGCATTCGTCCGTATGGAGCTTATACTCCAATGGATTTCATGGTTCTCCCGATTATATTCCCTTCCGATATGGAGAATACCGATGTGGAGACTCGCGTCAAGCCCCCCTCGAGTCCAGGCTGGGGAAATGTATAGAATTCCCGTATAAGCGCAACGATTCTGCTCCGTCCGCTCGGTCGCTCCTATGCTGCAAGCGGGAAGAGCACACGGGAAGCCTACGCAAAATATCACTAGTTGCATTCCCGGAAAATGAGCCAGGCTCGTTAGGTTTTTATGAAGCGAGCTCCGTCTTCACGACAGATTTAGATTGATCGAGGCGGGTCCCGATGCAAAAACTCGTTCCCGAAACTGCCGTCTCAAAACAATGACTCGCCGTATTACCGTATCGAGTGGGACTCCGTCCCGCAGACATTCATCTCGGTTCCCCCGGTCCTCGGGAATCTATGACCAGAGGCTAAAGGCTCTTGGGGTGCGCAGTATCTTCAACATCTGAATTTTCGAAGACTCGAGATAGCCCGGTGAGCTAATGGGAAACAGGTTCGCTAGGGCGAGCGGGTGATCGTCGGAGACGAGTGAGATTGATCTTTTTTTCGGCCAAGATGTCTCAACGAGAAAAATGAAGGAAGTTTCGACCGCATTTCGAAAAATCTGCTCTGAGGGACCTCGCGGCTCAAACGAGAGTTTTATGGAAGGAGACCAGGTCGCAAAAGTGAGAGTCCAAGGTGGCCTGATGGAGGAGGGGAAAGATTAGAAAACGGATACAGCTGCCTGAAGTGGTCTGAGGCTCAAGCTCTAGCACTTGAAGTGATCTTGGGAAGAATGCTCCACCGCTCCCGAGGCACTGCGCTATATGGAACAGCGAGAAAATAGACCGGAAGCGTCTTCTTCAGCAATGAAGTGGACGGGGGCGAGGGGGCGACAAGCTCCTCGATCCTTATTTTCGTCGTTTCTGTAAGCTTTTATATGTTTGCCGTCTGCTCGCATCGCTACTTGGTCGGTTGTAAAGATAACGATCGAATCGCTCTTCCTCACATGGATATTTTTCGTCTCCTATTTTGTTTATACGGGTGAGCTAGACACGGAAAAACTTGCAACAACATCATCTATAAATTCGCTTGCTGGCTCGCGAATTGGGGTCTCTTCTTCTCCATAATGACTTGCTTCCTCCCGAATGGCGGTGGGGTGCCTTTCCGTCGTCCAGAGAAACGTCGCGGCGGGAATAGCGGGAGCACCAGACGAGATCCTAACATGATCAACGGCTCGGAGCTCATAAAAAAGCTTGTCCCTTTTCTCGACTATCGCGCGCGATGCCGCGATTCACATGCTGATCGTGCCGAATCGCTGACCGGCGACAACCGCGTCTCCCGTCGAGCGTGGCCGAATAAAATCCCTCGCATAGGGAAATGGAGTCGCTCGGGAACACAGTAGCCTTCGGACATTCCGTATGCGCGACCGCTCCAATCTCGATGCGAAGGCCAACTGAGAGAATTTCAGAGTTCGAACTGATTTCCTTTCCCTTTCTTTTCCAGCAAGCATGCCGTTCAGCATCCGTCGCTTCGCTCTTCAGAGATCATTCTCGACCGAAAGTGGACCAAAGATACCGAAGTCAAAATCTCATGATAACGGGGGACAGCCAGGAACTTCCTCAGCAGCCGGAGCTAATCTTCCCGCTTCGAGATCGGTAGATCAAGCGGATTTGAGAAGACTCGGCGATCCTCCAGGCTATAGTCAGGGCGGTGGGCAACCGCCGAGACTGCCACCGCGAGGACCTCCTCGGAGATCAGCCTCAGTGGACCGGGCGAATCCGCCTTCATCGGGTGGGTATCGTCATCAAAGTAGCTCCATATATGTATGTATATCCTAGCGATTATCCAGTGTTGACGCTGTCGAAGACAAGGAAGAATGATGAAGCCATACCATCATCTGCATAAACGTTATCTTGAGAGTCCGTTGGGAGTCAACATGTTTCTCCCTAAGGAGGGAAACGCTTAGCTACCAATTGATATATTCCGGGATCGGAAATGAAGTTTCGGGATAAGGAGCACAGAAACCGAATAAATAGAGCCAGCATTGTTTTTCGGGAGAAAATCCGGCCAGGTTCCGCGCGACGAAGAAATTCCGTCTGGAATCGATGACGCAGAAGAAAAATAGCATCTGTCTCGATATACGAGGACCAGAGGGCCTTAAATGGATTCGCCGATTTTCTCAGAAAGGCGGAGTGGAGCAGCGCGAAGGCTGCTGAGTCTGCACACGGAAGCGGACAGGCATCCTCGAATGAATTTCAATCTCAATTTCGCAATCAGTGCCATGAGGGAAAAAGGTGTTGTGTGGCGTCACAAACGTAACGCAGACGTCAGCAGCCAAGAGAGCCACTACCCTTACGCTCGTTACAGCTGTGGAATAGATAAGACCGAGTTCTTGGAAGCCCCGCACTGAAACGAAAGTCATGGTAGGCGGTTAACCACCTGTCAAGAGAGCTCCCCAAGTGTGTCGTTAGACTGAGCGCTGGCGCCGTCTCTCCCGGTCATCTTCCTCGGAAAGAGCTCTCAACGCAGCGAACACTGCAGGAGTAGCAGAAGATATTTTTTTCCGTCGCCCGTCGACACAAAGGATCTCGACATTCGACTGCCGCCGCCTCAATCATCATCAGGGATACATAATCATCTGTGGACGCGGGCTTCGACTCGGGAGACTCCTTGAGCTAATTACGGAGCTCATTCGGAAGAAGGTCCACGAACAACTACTGTGTACACGGAGTAGATACACGGTGGCAGACGAGAACAGATGAATGCTCGCGAGTGCAGTTGCGACGCCCCCGCAGAGGAGCAACTTTCCTCCGTCTACAACAATGGTAACGAGCATTTGGGAATACCGAGGGAGCACCAGCTGCTCACCGAAAAACGTGGCCGGGGCTCGAACTCGGAGCTGGAACTGATTAGGCCGGGCAGGCAGTCTCTACGATAAAGTAATCCTCTGTCTGGCACGCTCAATCGTTCGACCGATAGCGTCCGAAGCGGGTAGCATTTTCACGGGGACCTCTCGATAAAAATCTCATCGCTTTCCCTGAAAGAGATTTTACTGAGGCGGAGGCGAGCTCTCCGAGTCATCTCCGTCATTGTTCATGCGTGGGATCGACTGAGAATGTGCTTCCAACGACTTGTCCCGGAGGAAGTTCAACGGAGACATGAGACGCTCTGTCGTCTTTGATCCTCAGCTCCCTCTGTGCCGGGTTGACACTTCACAGACTTAAGATCGCTCTTTCCAAAAAAGAGTTCGATGAGCTTCAAGGAGGGGGATCTCCCCGCGTTCGCCTTCCCAAGGAACAACAGAGTCTAGAGGCGAACTCTGAATCTTGACGAGAGTCGTCCCGTAGTCAGTCGAGGCCCGTTCCCGACAGAGATCCCGGGGACGCATTCCTTACCGTCTTTCTTCCCGACCAGTATCGCCTGGCCATTTACAGACATTTTCGCTTTGAAATCGATAATCTGCTCGGTATTTCTGCGACTGCACCTCGTTGTGTCCACCAGGGGCGCCAACTGAGTCTCGCTATAGATTATAACTGGAATTTCACTAATTCACTATGACTTGATCAAGTACCATATGATAAGGTACACGATGCTAATTGGACATGCCCCTAGACGGAATTTCTGTACATGAGAACGTGCGCTTCAGTCCTGCTGTGAAGCGGGGATTTCGAGCCGGGAGCCGGGAGGAATTCCACCATTCACTCAGGGCCGAGACCGTACCTTGAACACATCTCCCAGGGAGGGTCACTGTGGCACCTCCGTGACCGTTTTGAGCCCCAACGGATGTCAAAAGGGGATCACAACTGTCGCTGGACTTTGATTGATCGATCCATCCCTCAGGACTCCTCCGCTGAGCCCATACCGAGGTCTCCCCGGTTCTGACCGCAGAAGTGGTCGACGTGCCGTATTTAATATAAGGACAATAAGGACGAGTTTCCGGTGTGAGGGAGCGACAGATCGGAATCCCTGGGTTGCTCAAAGATCAGAGATATTCGCTGATCAATTGTTGGCACAAGTACAGGAAGAGCCTCGAGAACCCCGACGAAGACGCAAATAACACCTTACCGTCGGAAGGGTTTGTACAATCATTGGAACCAAGTGAGAGAGGAACGTCATTCGACCGGAGTATTTACCCGGAACACACAGCGTCAACACGGATCGGCGGACGGTCAGTCGAACGGCAAAGCCGCTGCCAGGCTTCATGTTCATTCAGCAGGACTCTCGTTCGGTGAGACCGCGTGAGTCTCTAGGTCTCCCGGTCGTGGTCGAGCCCGCCGCATTTTCTACGCACTGTGTGTTCTCCGCTAACGTTCATCAAAACGGTGGCGTCAGGAACCTCCAGTGACGCCAACGACGGCATCCAATTGCTCATTCAAATACCTCTCTGCGTGGCGCCGAAAATCTTCGCCTGACGATGGGACGCTCCCGTCTAGGCACACTCAAGCTGTGGAAGTAATTCTTCTTCCTCGCACAAATGTACTCAATGCCCGCCCAAGGGGCCACGAGAGGACCGGAGTGAGGATCGACTGCTCCGCCAACGCTCGTCCGAATGACGGGCATCTAACGCGACCCGCGACCGATCGTCCAATTATCAAAGAGAAGACCGGAGAGCGCCTCCAGCAAACAACTCGAGTTGCTCCCATCCGTTCGATTGCCGGGCGGAATACCCATGCAAAACGTTCTCAGCGTCGATACGCAATGAAGACCAGTCATCCCGCCAACCGGAACCATCGACCGCTCAGGAGCTCCTTGTGTCTGATGACCGGTCTCATTTGCTCGTGGAACACAGTTTGGTGAGCCTCCCCGCGTCCCGGACGTTCTCGGGGACCTAGCGACGGATCACTGATCTGCCGGGCAAAGTCTCGAATCCACAACTGAGACCTCCGCACCATTCAAGAACTAGACGATCGCAATATTTTTCAACGCGAGGTTTCATACCATTGACGGCAACTTGGGTTAGGAGTGAATCCGGAAGAGTTCTGATGCTCTCCATTCTTCCCTCCCATTCTTCAGGGGCTTCAATCCTTCCCGTTCGAGGAGCGCATGGCAGGGAGAGCCGAAAAGAATAAGCCCACGACCTTGGAGACTCTCGACACACCAAAATGATCCCAAACAATACCTACCATCTTGGTGCATTTAATATTTGTTTACCCATTGATTTTGGAAATCGCCTCCTGACCTCGGAACAGCCACTTTGTGATGGTGGAACGAGTCCCCTTAGTGGCCGCGGAATCCTCCTGTCGCTAGACGACTGCTCGACCGATGGGTGAATTCTTACGTTTCCGCGATGAGCAGCTGAGAATCGATGCGAGTAGGAATAGCTGCTGCAACCGAGCATGAAGCTTTCGATACGAGCTCAATTTCATTAGATAATTAGATTTCGACCTTGACTCCTCTCAATGTTCTAATACAATCACAGGGTACGCGGCAGATCCGAATGAGGTTTTCCGCCCCTGTGAGTGAAAGGCGATTCATTCTCTCGATACCGTATCTGAAAGAGTCGAAGACCAAAGCCCATCGATTTGAACCTACTTCGGGTGTGATGCAATCAGATTCCGGAGGCAATCGATAATGCAAACTCTTTGAAGGGGAGTCGCTACGGAGCTCTACGGGGCAATAGTCACAGGCATTTCTCCTAATTTTAGAGCTATCACTGTGAGGCTCACCCTTCGACAAGTCTGTTTCATAGAAAACAATTTTCACCAGACTACTTCCACAGAGTGATTGGGTCGAGATGTTCATGGGGAAAAACAACTTTCGGATCAGAATCCGTTGGACGAACATCACGGTGCCTTGAATTCACGAGCCGCAACGATTTATTCCGCGAAGGGAACTTTTCTTCTTCTTCGACTCGTTGGCGTCGTGGCTCGACGGAAACTTTGGTTTGGCTCATACGCGCGGCCGCATCAGCCTCTCTTTGGAAACGTGCCTCTTGCTTCACGGAACACCAATTCGGAAGCGGGGCCTGTTTGTAATGGAAAAGTAGAAATGAAAAGTGCTTCGTTTTTCAGCGGGCCTGTTGTCTCGATGGCGCTCTTCGGGAAAATCGCGTTCCATCGAGGGAGGCGGAGGGAGTATGAGAGAATTCGGACTCCCTCCGGAGGAAGTCGATCTGGATTTGGTCGCTGTTCAGCAAAGGTCTGCGAGGCCGACGGGACATCTGCATCAGAGAAGACAGCGCTTTCAAGGTTAGTGTGGGGAGAACCTGGGAGGATAAATAACTTCGAGTCTAGAGTCTTGACTTCAGAGGCCCAAGGTGGAGCCACTGCGTAAATTTGGAGGTGGAGCCGCTGCGTAAATTAGAACTGGATTGAGCAAAGATGGCTGGAGGATCGAGACCATCAATTGACTGAGAGGTCAAGCAAGCCACAAACGCTTCCCATAGCGCAATCGATCCCTTGTTTGAGGAATGTGGATGGGTTACGAATTCGGATCTTAATCTGATTCCGAGTTCTATCAATATTCATTATTTTGAATGAATCGTTAAAAGACACCCGTACTCTCAGTTCTTCTGTGAGATTTGGGGATTCACCCAGATCGTGACGACACTGCTCACGCAGTCTCCACCTAATGGGTAGGAAAAATTTTACGGGGAAAAATACTTGGGAGGAACAGACGTCTTTTGACGACCGCCGATGGAAATTATTCCGGGGCTTGGGGCCTGGCAGTCACCTCGCGGTGGCACCCCTTGGATCCGACGAGGAGGCCGGATTCCGTCGGGAGGAGGTGTCTCTCTCAGGGCACCGGAGCAGGCGGGATGAAAATACCCGGAAAACGTCTCGGTCATTTCTCACCCTTCTCTTACCTAAGGGATCCGTCTTGGAGTCCGCCTGCGTCGCCTTCATCCGTTTAAAACGCAGGGTGCAAGGCTTGAAATTACATTGAAAGCATGCTGAGAACATCGACGTTAAAGCCCGTGATCTATGCCGAGGGTTCCCAACCGGGGTCCCGAGACCTGCCAAAGAGGTAGACGAAAAACTTGGTTCGTCTTTCGAAATTCCAAGCTAAAACGAATGACATTCGGCTCGTCAGACGAGCCGATCAATCATACCCCATCAGAATTGTTGACCAGCCTTGGATATCCGAGCTCGGTGCGGTGCGCATGAGCATCGTGAGGGTTGTGCAATCGAAACAAGAGTAGGGGAGTCCTTGGAATCACATGAACGAGAATAGCTTTCGAGTTGGTACCCATCCTAGAATAAGGTCCAAAACCGTAGCACAAATGAATATTCTAATATTCATCACGAACATAGCTCCAAAATCATATCGAGGGGATCTCATGGACGGCCCTCTGCTTTCGAGAGAGGGGAAAAGTGGGGAAGGGGGCTGCGGGACAAAAAAGTCATGAGGCGCCGACCGTCTCATTTCACAGTGCCGGGACGTCCTCGGCCATTCGCAGCTATTCGGCTTGGAGAAACATCGGTTTCTGTCCAGAGTTGGCTGGCATAGAGAGCGAGCTTATCGCTGAGGATTCAGGGACCTACGGGGTGAGCGAAGCTGACGAGTTGAAGAATTCCGCAGAATATCTGAAGTCCACTGAGAGCGCCTGCGGTGCTTCGTTTTCATTCTCGAGATTCCATGGAGACTGTGGACGGATCACCTGAGTCTGCCCTCACACAGAGCGCGCCGCGCCGTGACGATGGTCCAGGGACATTCTGCAGCAGCTCATACTTTCAGGAAAAGGGTCTATATTCTCGAAAATTGCAGACCATTACGAATGCTCCGTTGGTGAAAGGGCAGACGGCCATGCCTAGCGTACAGGGGAGCAAATGGAAGAGGCGTCGCACTCGTCTTTCTAGATTGCTCCGAGTGGCAGACTCACTGCTTCATTCCCACTCGAATATAACTCTCTCCGAGGCCTTATTCGCCGTGCGATCCCCAAATGAAACTATGCCGGTGAACCTCGCTCGAGGAATTCCCTCAGAGAAAAACACCGACACCGTGTTGAACGCCGATCCCGTCGGGTCCGGTTATTCGAACCGGATCGAGTGCCCCCTGCCCTCGCTGCGCGGATCTCTGCTCAGGGGACGATTGGATTCCACGATTCGCAGCACATGATCGACCGCAAACGTGGGTCGCAGACCCCGATTTCCGCAAGCCGTCGACGCAGTCGATAGCATCGAATGCGCGGGAGCGCGAGTGCGCGAATCCGGAATATTTTCCTTCGCGAGGAGCCGATTTCCCGAAAACACCTCGATTCGAATCCAGTCACCGACCACCTGGCATGCGCAAGCTCCATGTGGAATGTGGCCGGGCGTTCGAGCCGCACGACTCCGGGGATGACGAGCGGCTCGGAGCTGTTTTCTCGGCGCGGTAGTTCGCCCGGGGCCATGAATACAGGATCGGTGAAAAAAGAGACGAGCAACCACGACCGCTTCGTCAGGATAGTTGGAGGCGGTCGGCCGCTCGGTCGGTCGGTCGAAGGACGGACGTGCGGATGAACTGGCTGCCGGCAAGGCTCTCCCAGGCGGTGTCCAGAACCTATCGGCGAGTTATCAGGAGAGCCGTCCGAAGCGGGAGAGGAACTCAGAAGGAAGAAGGGTTTCTCGGCACTCGGAGGAGTTTTTTTCACTGATTCCCGCGACGCTCACTCAGATAAAAGGAAATCAGAGGCACCTACCGTCGTCTCCCGAGCGAGGGAAGAGAACGTTCCCGCGCAGTGATGCAGAATCTCCCATGCTATGGAAAGGAAGGGGTACTTTCCTGCTCCTCCGAAGTCCTGATCCATCTTCACAAGATTCACAAAAGGTCTTGATAATAATCACCTTCTCCGAAAGTTACGTCGGCGAATGTCCGACGGGAACACTCGAAGAATCAATTACAGCCCCGGGACTTGTACCCTAGGCGTCGGTCGGAAAATTCTCGAGTTCTCGGCAATTCGGCAATGAGCCATCCCCTGGGTGTCTCTGAACAAATATGGACTGTCTGATCACAACCCGATTCCCGACGAGCTGCAACCGGCCGGAACCCGCGTGTTGTCTTCCGAAGGGCGGACTCGGACCTTCCTGACGGAAATCCTGACGGAAAACCCCACGGAAGCCCTGACGGAAACCTTGGCGGAAAACCTCGCGGGGCTTTCTCACGCAGGGCATAACGGCCATTCTGAGGGAGAATCTCACGGGGATCCTGACGGGAAGCCACCCTACCCCGAGGTGGAATGAACTCCCTCCCGAACAGAGGCTGGCGTCTCTAACTCAATTACCTGAACGTCTCGACGCTCTAGTCTGTCGACTGTGTCGTCGGTATGTGAGTCTGCCGTGAGCGTATATCGCATATCGCAATCTCTCTGAGAGGTGAGATAACGACTTCCCTCTACCAGCCCAGGGAGGAGATTTCGGTAGGGTGTGTTATTACCACTTTCAGGGGTCAAGTAATAGAGTGAGTCAGGACCATCGGGTCGTTGGTCCAATCCTTCGTTCCCATCCTCTCGTTTGCTTGACAGCATGACTGAGTCGACTCGAGAAGGGGGTCATTACATCATCCGAAGCGGCCAATCAGGGAACCAATGGACGGACGAAGACAGGGCAACAAGGGAACGAACGAGGGACCGGCCAATCCTCCCGGGCGTTATCTCTATCGTTGTCAACTTGCCTCGTCAATGCCGCGTCGACAGCCAGTTAAGCTCGACTACTGACGCCGATCTCAGCCGCAAGAGGATGATCGGTCTGTCCATCAGTTTATCGGTCTGTTCATCTGACCGTTCTCTCGCCTATCCGTCTGTCAATCAGTCCGCGTTTCCCCCTGTAATTCGTCCAGTCAGACCTCCGTCTCCTACTCAGCCTCCTGACCGTACCGACGAGATGGTCGGATTGCTGGGGCTCACAGGTGTTCAAGCTTCGCTCGTGATTTTTTTCTTGGGACTCTCCGGCGCATAGACGCCACGCGGGAGGGAAAGGTGACCTCATAGAGAGTTGTATTTCATTGCCCGCCGATTTACCATCCGGTGACAGCCCAACGAGCATATGGACGATTAGAGCTGATCGGACGATCGGGCCCAACTCAACGCCATGCTCAAGGTTCTAGATTGTTTGAGGTCCGACCTCCTCTCGATATGGTCGCATTGCGGGGACACAGAAGTTCCTCTCAGCTCATCTTCGCTATTGTCATCCGATGCTATTTCCAGACACCAATTAGGCGGGTCTAGGGTTCTAACTAGAAATAGGCACGGTCTGAAATGGAATTTCGCTCATTCGACTGCTGGCTGAGGATGCTGCTCTTTCGAGAGGGAATCGAACAGATCTGTTCCCGCGCGTGAGCTCCCCTGATGCTCACGACCAGACCTCGCAAGCGAAAATGACACGCAGTCCCTATGACGAAAGGTCATTTCGGTAGCTCGCCAAAGTCCGCGGGGAACCTTTCGTGGGAGAGAAGCGGAATCCGGGCGAACGTAGGCAAATGCATCAGGATAGAAAGCTCCTCATGATGTTGAAGCTGCTCCGCCCGCCCCGTGGACGCCGAAGTGAAGCCGAGAGCGATGGAATAAGATCTGCGAGGGCATGAAAACACATGCATCGCAGCGCCGCATATATCGGGGAATACGACGCGACCGACGTTTCCCTCTCTCTGCTCGCCGCGAGAATATATGTGCGACGCAGGAGGATAAGTTTGAGGTCTACGACATGGATTCCGGGGTTCTATTCGTGTTGCGAGGCATTTTATACACCGGCCAATCCCTAACAGAATCTATCCTTGCCATGTCGGAACATATGCTCCTTAGATCCTCTATTCGGAAGGGATGCAGAGCATGTATGTACTCACGAATGTATTCCTCCGAAGCTCGTTCGTTGCTGCCCGTGTGAATTTGAACGCTGATTCCAGATCGTTGCGCCCAGCCTCTCCATGACGATGAGCATTCGACCTGAGTGTGGATCTCAATGCCTGGAAACTTCGGATTTTCTGAACGACTGATCATGAATGAGTCCCGGATTGGTCCCTGGAACGCTTTTGACCTTCCGCAACGCAAACAGTCGGTCGGAGAAATGATTTAGAAACGCTTGAGAGCGGAATAAGTCTTCACTTACGGTCAAGCGACGCTCTTATACCGTCTACGTAGTCCTAATTCGCTCCAATCAGCGTTTGGTGTTCTTCAATTCAGTCTCTCTTCGTTCACCGCTTAGCCGACTGTTCGCCGTCTCGCACTTTGTTGTAATTTATTGGAGCCAACAAAATTAGCCGAAAATGTGGGGTCCGGTAGAGTATCGATGAACGACTCGGGATGCTCGTCGCGGTGACGCAGCTTCTCTCACAGGGTATGAGCCATCCAGACCATCCATCCTCACTATCTCAGGAAGCCTTTATCCGGCTGATCTTGTGTACCTATGCGACACGCACACAATCATGCCGTTCATTGAGCGTCCACGCCGCGCCGTCGCGTCTACGTTCGGCCACGGGCCGTATCCGGCGAGGTGCTGATGATACCTGGGACGAGCTTCGTATAATAGGCCGTCCAGCGACTCGGTGAGCTGGCCGATTAGAGGGGCTTATCCGATCGCGTGAATTTCCAATTTCCGACGGAGGCTGCCAGTCGGATACGAATTTTCCTCAGGACTCGGAGGTTTCCGAATTCGCCGCGCCGTTGCCTCCCTCCTGGAAGCAGCGAGTCCTCCTCTCGATATTCGATTTTACGACTTTCGACAGCTGCCCGGCATACGATCCGAGAGCTCACGGGAGTTCAACGTAAATTGATTCGGATGCAGATGTATTCCGTACCGATATCCGACATGCGGCTCCAAGGTGGGGGAGGTCTCTTGGGAGACTCAGGCTCGCTTGCTATACCGGATTTCCCCCCTCCCCCACTCCCCATCATTCAGAAGTCCGCTATGTGTAGAGCAGCCGATCAATCGGAGCCGAAACGAGCTCCGACGATTCCAAGTCAACTATGGTTCGAGTCGGCACTTTCTCGGAGTCAGCGAGCTCTCATTTCCGTGGAGGTCAATGGGTGTATTCAATTTCCATGTCGCTGATGCACGAAAGGTCCCTTCCGTCGTGATAGATGTTCTCGCGAGAAAGCCATGGCGGACCACTGATTGAGGATTTTCCTGCGCCGGGTAGGTGGCTCGGCCCCGCCGTAGAGAAACGGAAGCTCGGTCGAGTCTGCGTGAGGGTGACGAGCCGTCTCGCGTCAGCTCGGTCTGCATTGGCGGTCGTCGCGGGGGGCACGGTCCCGCGGTCTCGAACGATACTTTTCCCCCGTAGACGTACGGAGCTTGTCGCCGAGCCGGCTTGTGAGAAGTTGTTTCTTGGACGTTCTCCCGCTCGTCTACCGGCGGGAAGTGCAGGAGTCGAAGAATTGATTTATCCGAAACAGTGACGTTGCTCCTCATGATCGTAGGCCCTTCGGAAGAATGGAAGCAGCCAGATGAGTTAGGCGCACTTGATGACATGGCACTTTTGCTTTTCCTCCTCCCTGCCGGACGTAGAGAAAGCCACCGCCTTCGCTTCAAGCGGAACCCGAGAGGGATCTAGCCAGCCTTGGAGTCGTTCTCAGCTCCGTTTTCCTTCGACGTGGAGCACCGAGATTCTGCTTTGGGAATCAAGAGCTCCCAATTTCGACGCACGCCGGAATTTCCCGAGTTGAGATGCATCCTTCCGTGGAACGTTTTCGAAGGAATGCCTCTGCCTCCGATCTTACGTAATATGCAGCGAGCCTGAACAACTGGATCGAAGTATTGAAGCAAATCGTCGAAGTATTGAACTTTTTTTTCTATACATCCGTGGGCGGGCGCATCGTACTTGTTTTCATCCAGCGTCTCATAAGCCCTGGAACGTAGCCGAAGAGTGCGCTGATTCCCTCCGCGAACTTTCCGCGAGCAAACTATCTGCAGCGCGGTCGGACCAAATTTCCATTGGGAGAAGCTTGCCCACATCTCGCGTACATTGACTCGCTGCTGAGCCTGTCAGGAAAGCAGGGAGGCATGACTAGTCTCTAGCTCTCGGCGGGGGAAATTGTAATCAGAGAAGGCATTGCTAGATTAGTTCAAAGTCTGCTGTACCGCTGCGAACTCCGGGGCAACACCGTTCATTATCAGTCCCGGCGCCCCGCCGTCGCTACCGGACCGCCGGCTATGAGGGCAGTATCGCCGGTGAACAGTGATAAGCGTCGGAATCCGTGATGCTAACAATGATCGCAAATTATGTAGTGTATCAGAATCGTCGATAAAATGTCTCACTGTGTCTTCAGCTTGCGATTCGGGATGAGAGTTGGAGCTCTTTGATTCCCCGACAAGGCCACCGAGACACGGCAGTGTCCGTACAGGGGATAAATCGCGATCAATCGCGCGCGCCTGGAGAAATTATTGCAACTCATTCCGGTGGGAGCCGGAGCTTCGGAGCATTTCCGCACGCTTAGAGCGGGAGCCGCGTTTCCAAGTTGAGGAAAAGCTCCCATCCGAATCTTCGAACGAAAAAAACAGTGTTAAACCTCTCCTTTGTTTCGCGGAATCGAAGGACTCGATGGAGGCTCGTTCGACTAAGCAGCTTATTTGAGCCTGCTCGAATATCCGCATCCCGAAGATACGCGCATATTTGCGACGTCCACCGGGGATTCCTCTCGGATCTGAAAATCCCGCATCCCCCCGCATTTCGTGGGAGCCTCGAAAATATTGGCGGTCGGCCCGGCAGGGAAGCGATCGAGGTTCAGCTCTCATATAATATGAGCAGAATGTACACAACGCTCCGGTACATGCTATCTATATGCTCCGGCTTGCCAGGCGTAGCGCTCTGGGCAACATCAGCACTGCAAAGATCACGGTCCAGGTTTGAATTCAAGCTCCTTGGAACGACGACTCCGGAATACTCATTGTCTACTCCAAGCAGTCGTTGCATGAATCATTCAGTCGCAACATGGCGCCGTCCGTGTAGTCCTATTAGCGATCCCCTCATCTCCTTTAATATTAACGCTTGTATGAGAGGAATTCTCCCAGAGGTTTGACCGAGGCACGTTTCTGCTCCCCCTCTGCGCCGTGTCTTCTGATTGACAATGAGTCGACATGCAAACTTTATCTTCCACGGGAATTTATCATTCGGAGTACGGGACACGAGTTGTGTTCGTGAGCCGTTCTCGCGTATAATAATTCGATAACTTCTCATTTGCCTCTCCGCTTCCTACCTGAAAAGTGGTCCCTCGACTCGTTTCGATCCGAACTCGGGTGCTTCGGGCTGATCGAAGGATCCTCGCTGTCCTCTCCTTGGTCCCACGAGTTGCTGTCAGCGAGCTCAGCGGGATGAGGAGGAAAACCCTCCGGAAGACTCCTTTCTCTCCTATCTTTCCTCATCCCGTCCGTTCAGCCGTTCGATTCCCTTCTCTCTCTCTGATATAAAGAAGCGAATGGCTCCGCCGTTCATGCTTCTGTCATTGCTGCCGGCTAGCTCTTTCAGTTTTGGAGGAGCAAGATCCGTCCTCTTCTCCCAGCTACTTTCCTTTTCCCATTTCCCACACCCGAACGCGCTACGTCGACACCCGCGGTCAAAGCACAACCCCAATCATGAAACTTTTCTATCATCACGGTGCTGTCCTGCTCAGCTCGACCGCAAGAAGAGAACAACTTGTTGTTGAGATTCTTCGGTCATCTCCACACGGAGCCCGAGCCTTTTCTCATACATACATACATACATACATACATACATACATACCTACATACATACATACATACATACATACATACATACATACATACATACATACATACATACATACATACATACATACATACATACATACATACATACATACATACATACATACATACATACATACATACATACATACATACATAC